>NC_135504.1:37424919-37657419 GCF_052857255.1 Amblyomma americanum
CTGGAGGGGATAAATGACCACCCCGTGCTGTGGTGGCAGTAAATTGCAAACACTGGAAAAACAAACACAACAGCATTTTGAAGCAGTACTATCATGTTTGACTGGTGGTAATCACGAATTGATGGCAGGATGAACTTAAAACTGGGCTGGGTGAGTTTTGAGCCCATAAGACAAAGTAGAAACATTCAGTGGCAGTAAAGCTGACAAGTGTGCGTGCTTGGCATTTGGTGAATTGGAAGGGAAGTGGCTTGTGCCCGGCCCCTTACTTGTTACCATATGTTTTTATGGTGGTTCAAAAACTCAGCTTTAAACAGCACTATAAGACAGGATGTAAATAAGATGGGAAAACAAGCCATCCCTTGTCTTGTGGCATTGTTTAGCGCTAAATAACAATAAACCAACTGACCCAGCTACATACTTTCTCTTAGATCTGAGGACATCCTGCAAGCATTGCACAGTAGGTTATCACGAGCATGTTTAATGCCAGGCAAGAAATTTGATTAACCATGCATTTCTGTGAAGCAAAATAAAAAAAGGAACTAAATCGATGTGAGGTGTGTGGCAGTAAATTGAGCACCTTCACTTGTAGTAGCACGCACTTCACTGACCTTTCCTGCGTTTCACAACAGGGAAGCGCTGGAAAACCGCCCTCTGGAGACTAAATGCCTTCGTGAGCAGCGCCTTGAACGCATGGCCCGGCAGTACCCTGTCGTCCTCATCCGAATCTACTTCCCAGACCGATTTGTCCTCCAGGGGACGTTCCTGTCCGAGGAAAGAGGTCAGTGCTGTGACTGTGGCCTCTGCTGTCATCACCTCTTAGTCATGTGAAATTCCTTGGAATAGAAAGCCTCACCCCCAGTATTCACTTATGGAAATGGAACTTGAGAGCTGATGAAAAGGCTTGAGATTTAATTGAGGGCAGTGCAGCGAGCTATGGAAAGGAAAATAATAGGGTAACATTAACGGACTGGAAGAGAGCACAGTGGGCCAGGGAATATGTAATGCTTGCAATGCAAAGGCAAGGTTACTATGGTCTCTTAGGGTAGCAGAGTGGATTCCAAGAGAAGGCAAATGTAGCAGGGTCGGCATAGAGTCATGTTGGCGTGGATAAGATTAGTAAGTCTGCAGGGATAAGGTCACCACAGCTGGCACAGGGCACGGTTGATTGCAAGGATATGGGAGAGGCCTTTTTCCTGCAGTAGACATAGCTGGGTTGTCGATGGTGTCTCACAACTTGCAGTTTTGTTCCAAATGGTTTTCATTCAGAACGTGCAAGAGGGTGATATTAAAAGCCTGGCAGTCGCTTTCTACTGCAAGAAATGCAAGAGGGCTTTCTTTGCACTTGATTTGCAATTGCTATGCATCACATAGCACCATGTAAATCTGCTGATATCTTTGCAACGCCATACTCATCTTTCTAAGGATGCTGATCCTTCACAATCACCGAGAACTAAAGTTAAAGTGAAAGCTAAGTCGTCATTTGCACAGAGAGCAGTGGTGAAATCAGAATCGAATTCCAAGTATACGGGTGGCCATTGCAGAGCAGATTGATAAGCCCCTCAGCTGATGGTCTCTTTGTGGATAGAATTGTGAAGGCTCTGTCTTTTCTGGCTCAGTAGGTAATACTATTCTGTGCTTTACCTCAGGAAATCCCATAAAGTGTCTTCTAATTGCAGTCGCTGACGTCATCCAGTTTGTGCGTGGATTCCTGAGGAATGGAAACCAGGACTTTCATCTTTGTAAGCGTCGCTTTTTTTCATGCTTTACTTTTTCACGTACCGCACTGTTGCAAGCCTTGTCTTGCTGGAAAATTTTGAAACTAATGATAGCATTTAGCAAGCCTTTTTGCACTTTGCACACCAGCCAGCATTAATGTGTTTTCAGTGCTGTATATTTAATGCCTACTTAGAACTGAGAACTAGCAGGACATCAGTTTTTGAGCCTTCCAATCTACCATGCTTTGTGAATTCAAACATGCGGCATTCCTATGCCAGGCTTCTTGGCCTTTGGAATCTGTTGCCGACTGAAATAACTCCAAGCCTCTTTCTTGACTTTTGTGCAGACACGTCTCCGCCAAAGCACATTTTGGACCCTGGCACCACATTGTTGGAGGTAATGCTACAAACATAAAATGGTATTAGTTGTAACGATCACATTCTTGGGCATGTGGAGAAAGGGTTGATCCCTGTGTGCTTATCGCCTCTTGGTACATGTTGGTGAAGCGAGGCAATACGATCTGTTGACTGAGTGAGAAGCTCGTTTTTGATGGGTTATGAACTTTCAGGAGTCTCAAGTAGCATACCGTATAAACGCATGTAAGGCCCGCACCTATGTATGGGCCGCACCCTGTTTTCCCGAAGGAAATACTAAAAAAAAAAATAATATCCCTTTAAGGGCTGCACCCACTTTCCACATTCCACGAGAGAATAGCCTTCGAAATGCACGTGCCGTGGCCTCCGCGATTGGCTCCGGCTGCGAGCAACGGTGTGCTTGATCGCGGAGGTGACGCATGCACACAGGAGCTTCCAGGTGCTGCCCACAGATGGTGCTCAAAGCTGTGGCTCATCATCGTCATTGTCAACTTTTTCCTCTGCTGCAAGCTCCCGCTATTCATATCGGCATCAGTATCAGAAGGGGAGGTTAGAAGATTGGTGAAGGAAATCAAGGAAGGGTGAATTTGGAGAGGAAAAAGTCAAACTGGACATTTTAAGAGTGAATTAGAAGGAAAAGGAGAAGGAAAATCAATTAACAAAGGGGGAGAGTATAGGCTAGGTGACGCAAGCTGCCACTCGATACAAAGAGTAAAGTCATTGTCATCCATCCATCCAACGTTTTATGGCTGTCAAGGGCATGGGAGTTGTGGTAGCGTGGTAGTTCTCTGTAGTTGTGGCTTTCGCGTGCTGCCGCCGAGCATTGTTGTTCTAGCATGATGGGCAAGCACCTTGCTAGCTACACAGCTCGGAGTTTGCTGTCGAACACAGCAAGAGTGCGGCGGGCAGAAAATTCGACGTGGCCGAGAAGTGCGTCCGACGATGGTGCAACCAAAAGGATGCATTGAGGAACACAAACTGCAAAAAGTGTACTTTCCGAGGCAAGCCGTGGAAGTTTCCTAAACTGGAAGAGATGCTCTCCTTAGTGATAGAAGCAGGGAACAATTGCTGTGCATTGACAGCGGACATGCTGCTGCGTGCACCAGAGCACTACACCAGCTCAGATTCGGAATACTCTGCGAGTGACGATTGAACGTAGAATAAATGAAACTCATTTCCTGATTGGTGCGTTTTTACTTGAAAAAAAATCTCAAATCGTATGTATGGGCCACACCTTGAAAATTGGCCCTCAAATCTGGAAAAAAAGTGTGGCCCCTACACGCATTTATACGGTATTCTATGCATGCAGCAGAAGGCTATCCTAATCTTTCAAGTTTTGCTGGGTCCTTTTCTGGAAATATGATTAGCAGTTTATGTTCAAAATACAAGCAGTTTCTTTGTGGAAGAAGGAACTTTCAATGTCTTATTGCGTTTTTTTCGTCCAGTCTTATTACAAATTTGTCAATTTACTTTCGAAGTGACTGTGTTTAGCTCAAGCTTCGTTGAGTAATAGAAACAGAATTCTGGTCTATGACTGCAGTGTCTTGTGAAAGAAATATCACCGATAATTGCACAATTTTTAAATTGAAAAATTTTTTTTTAAACTTTATATCTCTGGGATGAAAATATGCTATAGGATGTTTCTTATTACTCGGTTAGATCAACTAAAGCAATCAAAATTGACCTCTTGAATAAGGCTGCCTGTAGCTGAAACTGTCGCATAGACTATGTGAATTTTGCGAAACTCTCATTTACAGTAGCCCAACATGGCGCCAAATTTAAGACGCCAATTTTGTCTTGAAACTTGTTACGAATGTTTTGCCACCTTTTTGATGGTATGGCTATCGAAATGTGAAAGTGAGATTTCCTTACTCTGAAATTATTTGAAACAAAGGAAGAAAGATATCACTCTAAACCGACATTGTGCTTCCATCTGTCACTAGAATATAAGCTTTTATTTTAAATACCGTAAATTTCATCAAACTAATACAGTGGCTGCTGAGAAAACCCATGTTTTGTGTCCTCTTGATTCGTTACTCAAATGGCGTAAAAGTGTGATGTAGCTCTGATATACTACTGACTTGTACTGTGTGGGGTTGAATGGGGAAGACAAGTACGTTCTCCCCACTCAATCGCGGCTGACACGGTTCAAAGCCGCCCGGACCCCACCCCGTGATCGCGTACGCTACCGAGCGCTCGCCGACCACGGCGGGCCTTGCTCTGGGGGAACAAAGGAACGACACATTGGCTGACACAAACAGGCATTTATTGCTACAGAAACAATAACGCCAGCTAGCAACAAGGTACACTAATGAATCGAGGACGTCCGACTCACCAGCAAGGTTCCGAGCGAATGTTCGCCCGCGCTAGGGCAAGGGATATATACTCCGAAGGCCGGGCGGGACGAGTACGGGAGCCTGTCTCCCCGTCGCTTCCTCGCCCCGCCGGCGAAGAGCGGAGCCGCCACCGGCACGTCCGGTCGCGCCGACGATCCCAGCCGAAGCCCCTCTCCCGCGCGCGGGCTTTGGCAGTCTCGCGCGCAGCGATGCTGGCGCCCTCTCTTGCCAGTTAATGTAACTGACAAGAGAATGCGCTCAGCCTCGAGGTGAGACTGCCGCTGCACGGTGCCTCGCGGGGAAGCAAACTCAGGGGGCTGCAGGGCAGGTCCCCACAACTGTTGCTGACGTCATCAGTAGTGGTGTAGTTATGTGCACAGATTTCGAGCTACAATCAAGCAAAGCGCTTCTTTCCTGCCTCATATTTGGGAATTGACCAATAAAATAACTTGTGGAGGCAAGAGCATTCACTCCATCAGTTCTCGTAAAAGCTGTTTTGCTTCACTTTTTTCTCTAGGCTAACTTGATTCCTGCATCAGTGGTCCATTTTGGAGGCGCAACAGTGACCCTGGGTGTTCCGCTTCTGAGGGATGAAGTCCTGGCTATGGTGTCGTCTCCAGGTGGAGCCACTGTGGCAGCTTCACGACTGAGGTGCACTTCATTTCTTTAACTTTTTTTGAGGTTTTACCTTCTGTTTGGCCTGCCAGGTTGCATGCAGACTCCATCTTTTTTTGGTGTGCACCCCACACGAACGTACACCAGGATTTTCGCTTAATGGGTTAAGTAGGGCTTGTGCCCTAAAATGAGCTTCCAGTTTTCCTGATTAAGCTAAATGGGATTTAGGTGTGCTAGCATGTTTGTCCTTGTTTAGCTTTGTTTATCTTTGTTTAGCCTCTTTTGTGTATCACTTCGCCTTGGTTCTGCCTGAGTGCCCATATATATACGCAGAATTGGTCATTCTCTGTTTTACATCCATAGATCACGGGGAGTCAGGCTAAAAATTGTCTGTGTACAAATGTTATTTAATTGCAGTGTCAGCAATTTGTGTTGTATAGATTTCTCAGTTGGAATGTCTTACCTCGTGCAGTGATACTACATGGTTACACAAATCAATTGGCCACTTGGTGCTGTGGAATGCTAGCGGTGTAGCACGGTAAGAGTTTACATTATTCTTTGTGCTCGAGCTAGCATTTCATGTTAGCCGCTTTTTTTTTTTTTTAGTGCTGTGACCATGAACTGTTCGGTTTATCAGAGTATTCAGCTTGACAGAGTTACCCACTGCTATGGCTCAGTAGGTAGTAATCTACTACTCAGCAGAAAGCTGCAGGTTCAATTCCTGGCCATTGTGGCTGCATTTTGACGGAGACAAAATTCCAAAGTGCCCACGTGTTATGCGATTTCAGAGCACATTAAAGAACACCAAGTGGTCAAAATTAATGCAGAGCCCTCCACTATGGTGCGCCTCATAGCCGTGGCCTTGGCGTGCGAAAAGCCCTTATTATAGCTTAACAAAGTTGGCCTTGAATTAAATTCACTGTACTTTCTGTATTTTATTTTGCAAGAATGGCTGGTGGTATGTTCATTTATTATAATTTTACTTTCTTTTATCTGAAATTTAGAGGAGCAGTTCTCGGGCACAAATCGGCCGAGCACCACTGATGTTGAGTGAGGAGCCCTGGGTAGCAGGGCATGCACATAATTTATGATGACAAATGATAGATATGAACTAATTGCAACTGAGAATTGAACATTTTTGCGTACCTACGGAAGGGAGCAATGCGAGTAACATTGCACCAGCCTTTTCTTCCGGTTAACAAATGCGTGGTGCGGCTGCAGGGTAGCTCATACTGCTAGCTCTTTCAAACAATTGCTCTTTGAAGATAGGAGTTCCTTTGTGGGTGAATTTTATGTGCTCACGAAATTGAACATAGCTGTACTGGATGTTGCCATTCAGCCAAGAAAAGGCTTCATGAAAGTGCGAGAGATGCAACAATCTCAGGGACCCTCATTTGACCGCCGTTTGTATGAGGGATTAAATCATTTCTGCATTGCAAACGAACACTGCTTTTCCCCTTTGTAGTGCTTCCTTTGTTGCAGTTAATTTTAGGTTCTTTCTAGAATATCCGTAAATTCTTAGTCTACTTGTTTAGGCAGGTGCTGATGTTGCAACTGAAGTTCAGCATACTGAAAAAGTGCCTCAAAAGTTCTTTGTGTCATATTCAGCTCTTGTTCAGTATGAATACCTGCCAGGTGTCATCCCAACTATACCCACTTTAGAGTTGAGTAAATCGTCGCGCTGAACTCTGATCCTTTATAGTGCATCTTAAGATTTGTCAAAGTACTGACCAGGTCGCCATGCCCGCTCCCAGGTCAGATGTCAAAATTGACGCACCCAGCCGGAACACTGCTCTACCGCTACGGCGACAATCACCAGAGAACCGCCCCGGTGTTCCGCGGCCGTCATCAAAGTCGCCGCCGAAGTCTCCGCCAAAGTCGCCCCCAAAGTCACCGAAGACTCAACAAAAGTCTCCACCAAAAGATGACAATCAGCGCAAGGCACCAAAGTGGTTTGTTATGGGTTAGTACTGGGATATGTTTATCTTGTATAAAAAGGGGGGGTGGGGGGTGGGGGGGTTGCTAGTGGAGTAGAATTGACCGGGTGCTGTAACTGTTGTATGATTCCAAGAACCATTGCAATATTTTATATAGTAAAACCTCAATAATTTGAACTCTGCTAACTTGAAATTCAAATTTGAATACGAAGGAATGTCTGTGGTCTCGTAATTTGTAATGTAAATTTGACTGACCTGCAACAGCCCAGTTAATTTGAAGATGTGGGGTGCAATGTGGAAATGTGTCATCCCATTTTCGCCGCCAACTGCTGAAGCGATGAACTCTCAGAGCCGCGAGACGGAGCTGCAGAATAATGCTGATGCTTGATATGTGAAGTTTCCCAGGCCCCACTACTCCCAGCACAAAAAACCAGTCTAAGTAACAGCTTGTGGACCACCAGAACACACCTGCAGAAGAGATGACATACTTTATGGCAACGCAGCCATGGGTACCGGTTTCGAAGCAATATGCTCTTGGTGTTTCTTCAAGGCACAGCTGGACTAAAGGCAGTGGTGCCGGTGTCAAGGCAGTGTCTAGCGGAGGCGCTGGTGTCGAAGCACCCTCCCTCCCCTAGCAGTGGTCCTGTGGTGCGACCAATCATGGTCTGTGCCTGCGGCGGTTTGACCGCATGCACCGCCAGCCTGTGTCGTTCCTTTGAGTTGTGTGCCGTGCTTAGAGGGTTAGCTTACTGGCTTCTGGATTACAGGCATCTCGAGTACGTAGCCCGTGCTGGTGTGCTTGTTTCTGGAGGGACCCATTCATAAAAAAAAAAGGTCGTTGATTTATATGCAAATTGGTTCTGCTAAAGAAAATTGTAATTGCGCTCTGTTTACCCACCTCATTTGCGCTGGCTGTCTATTCCTTGAAGAAGCAATAGGCAGCGCAAGTGCAACAAACTGTATTCCCTGAGGCTGTGTCACGCCGCAATCCGAAACTACAGGACTGTTTGCAGTTCCGTTTACCGCAAATCACTCGGACCGCATGCGAATGTGGAAGGCAGGCTCGAGCGCAGTTTTGCTTTTGATCTATATTGGCTTCGCACCTTGTAATGGCACTGTTTCACCTCTATTGCTTTAAGTTGTGCAGTGATTCCAATTCCATCCCGCGGGCAACTACAAAACAAAGTGCGGTGGCAGGAAGAAGGGGGACGAGGAGGGGGGGATATGCATCAGTATACTTGGAGAGAACATTTGCACTGCAGTATATGGTGATCACAGTTTTCGTCCAAGAAAGGTAACGCATTCCTGTAGTGAAATTTTTTGCTTGAGTCCCATTTTCTTGCTGTGCTTGGTTAATTAAAAAAGCCAGACAAACTCGAATTAACGAGGTTTTTACTGTACTTGGCCTTTCATCTCATGGGTGGGACTTCTTTTGCGACACTTACTGCAGGCAGTCTTGCATGATTAGTTGTCTGGAAAGCACTGCTGTGTAACCTTTTTTGCTGCATATTGTCATCAGTGCCTTGTCACAACACAGTGAGCAAATGCACTGCAAACGGTCATGGTTTCAGGCCTCTATTTTTGCATTGCTACACTGTCTTGATACTTAGATCTTGTGCTTTGCCTCATTGATGGTGATGCCTGGCTATGTGAGTGATGCAGTCTTGTGCATGGATGTTCTTTGCACTCTGGTAAAACAACCATTCACTTATCTGGCTAGATAAGCTAACGGTAGTAGTGTTTTCAGTGCTTGCAGAGATCACTTCAGTGTCACAAACATGTTATGCACTATTGGGGACAAAAGTCCCCAGCACGTGCTTCCGGCAACCAACACACATAGCTTTGTTATCAGCCGGTGGTTGCATGCCACACTTGCGGAGGTGAAAGTTGCTCTGATTTCTGATTTCTTGTTTTGGTCTTCTTTCAGGGAAAAAGTAGAGGGTGCATTCTTATCGCCTAATGCTGCCACCACTGAAGAAATCATACTACTCTCAGAAATTAAAGCGCTTACTTTTCTTTTTTTTGTACGGATGCGTGTGTACTCTACTTAGCAAGAAAAAAAATTGCTTAACATGAAAAACTCAGCGAAAACCTGTTCCTGCGGTGGTGATAGCATGATTGGGCATGGCTGGATCAGAAGCCTACCTCTTGCGTTTGCAAGCAGCCCTGGGCGGACGCCGGTGCTATGTTTTATGATAAAGTCAGTTGGCGTCTCCTTCTGCTTCATGTACGACTGTGTTAAACTGTTGGTGACACTTTCTTTCACTCGAACGAGCACGCTGAATCTTGACCGCGGACTGCGGTTGGTTTGACAGTCCCGTGTCTGCCAAGGCGAAGGTGCTGCTTGCAGCTGTTGCGCTGTTATGTAAGTGCCGTCACGCCTTGCCAACCATATCGAGCCTGTCATGACTCTGAGGTCTTGTAGCAGGTTGTTTGTTGTGCCCGTCCATCGATCACTCCTGCGTATATGGACAAAAGACACTGCAAGACAACGCACAGTGGTGTTGGGGCCGGCAGATCGACATTTGGAAGATTACGAAGAGCAAAGGCCAAGCAACAGCTACGGGAAGGAGCATCGTGTAGGTGTGCGTGTGAGGATTCGGACAGTGCGGCGCTATGCCGCAGAACTATGCACGAAATGGTGGGGAGTTGCCGGCGAGCTGGCACCGAAGCAGCGGCCAGCAACAGAGGCGAAGCACCGGCTCCTCTAGAGTGTGCCATCCTGGCATAAGGTATCACCCAATCTTGCAGTGGCCTGTAGTGGGGGGAGCAACGGATGCCTGCATAATGGCCACGATTTCAAGAGCTGGCTGGGCCTCCCTGCCACGGAAGGAATTTGGAAAGGGGCAACGAATGACTGTGATCCCTAATTCAGTGCATAAAGACAGGGTCTTTGGAGAGTTTTAGAACAGGGGAACCCTATTGGTTAGGGGAATTGTGGGGTGGCAGTGTGCATGCGCTTAGTAATAACGCCGCTCGAGTTACTGTTCTGTGCATGTTCACTGGCGCCCGCTATCCGCTATTCCCTGCATGTTTGCAAACGAAGTGGCCCTGCAGTCGCCAGCGGGCTCGCGGTAGGCAAGAGGCCAGGGAGTGGCGGCGCCGGGGAGTCATGAGCACTAATTTTTAAAGCTTGTAGATTTGTTCTCAGTTTATTAGAATCACAAGAGTGGTTGATGCATTGAGCTTGGCAATTTCGCTCGGTGTCCACGGGCTTGCATTAGCCACATACGGCGTATTCCGGGAAATAGCTCAGAATTGCATTGCATAAGTGGCTGGTGGTGAACAGAAAGCGTTGCTGCCATTGATTTCTGTTCTAGACATTGAATAAAATCACCCGTCTGTGGCACTTTGTACTAGCTGGCATGATCTTATTTTGGGACAGTAGTGAGGAGGAGCGCTGCTGTCTCGGGCAAGCAAGCGCGTGTTCGCCGTCTGCTGACACACCTGCCGTGCAGTGCGCTGTCAACTATAACGCTGCTCTTTATTAACTTAATCCCCAGTATCTCACTACAGTGTTTCAACCGAAAGTTTTCATTAGTTTACTCCTTTAACGAATTGGTTGCCTAGCAACACAGGTGTTAGACGCAGCAGCCTTGGGCTAAAGGTATACTACCGCCTGCAAACTAGGTGCCATAGCTAGGCTTGCTCACATTTGTTTCCACATGCTTTATGGTATCCGGTGTCCATCACTGTCATGCTATGGAAAAGCAAAAACAAAAGCACGCTGCAACTCTGACAATATCCACTCGCGGCTGTATCCTTGCAAAGAAGCTTCGCAATCATGCACCTTTTCATGAAACAACATCATGCATTTTTCATTGCATAACATGTCATAATTTGTTCCAAGGTGTCAAGTGCCACATGTCAAGCTAAGCGGGCTTGCATGGCTTTTCGCACACGTTAAAGTACGCTGTTCTTATTATACCAGCGATCCATGCAAAAGTGACACGTACAAACAAATTATGTAAATCATATTAACAATAGTCTCAAGTAAAGATTAAATGCCATGAAGGTGCCTTTATATGTTCGTATAACTTCTACACACTTTAAAATATATCGCCAACAAAAGAACGCATTCCTTGGCCACGAGAGAGCCGGCTGGCGCCCCCTGGACAGCAAGACGGCTGCGGGTGATAATTACGCAACTAAACCTGCCTTTTCTTTTTTGCGCAGTTTTAAGCGAGTTATGCTGATGTATGAGCGTAACTTCATCTCTGCTATGAATCCTTTTCAGCATCCACTGAGTGTCAGTGGTGGTCAAGACCAAGACTTCGTTGTTTGCTGCCGTGGTCCATTGCCTACTGTGGTATTTATCTGCGAGAAACTTACCAGGCTCATTTAATTGCCACTTCTGCCTTACTGTGCGAATCTCACAGTGAGCAGCTGGTCAATACATGCTGCCTCTGCAGCCGCGCAATCTCGCCGGTAGTTGTGGTAGGCACAGGTGGACGGAAACCGTTTTGCCTACCATCTGAAAGTCGCTACTGACATCAGCACCACCGCATCTTCGTGACGTCGCGGCATAAAGGTGACGTCGCGGCGTAAATGAGGTTCTAAAACACCCCTTTTAGTACACCAACGAAGAGCGGCTTTGATAGGTCAATCGTGCTGTTTGGAGTCAAAGTGAACTGTAAGGTGCCTTACGAAGACTCGAAAACATGCGAGCCTCCCGCTTGGGGAGGACGGGAGGTACTGTCGAAACGCAGACATAAGACACCGCCCTCGTCGATGCCACGACTGCAGTTAATCCATGAAAGTCTGTTACTACAACGTCTATCCCCTCTCTTTCGCACATATGGCTGTTCGGCGTGTGCAGTACGCGCTAGGGTGCCTCAATATTGGCCAGTGCCAGCTAGTGTTCCTGTATATGCAGGAACACTCGTGCCAGCGCCGCTGGCATTGAGGCCAGTGCCAGCTAGTGTTCCTGTATATGCAGGAACACTCGTGCCAGCGCCGCTGGCATTGAGGCACCCTAGTACGCGCGGAAGGGCAGCGCCGGATGCGTGTGTGACGGGCCTCAACTTTGAAGGCCATCGCGGTGATCTCCCTAAACAGCTTTTCGCTGAAAAAAAAGCTTGCCAGCTGCAGCAATGAAATGCTGGGGTCGGATGTTGTCAAAAACTTGTCAAAAAGGTGTCAGTTCGACTCGCTCCTATTGGTCTGTCGTGGTCGGCAGCCATTTTGCTTTTTGCGTCATGGGTCGCAGCAGGTTACGTCACGGATGTGGCAGAAGTGGTGACGTTGCACACCTAATTATGCAGGCGCTAATTGACAGTTTTTGTGACAGTCTCGAGGCTCTCCTCAACGGTCTCGTCGTGACGCTTTCCGCTGCCGAAAACAGATGGCGTCACTGCCGCCTTTCAGTGAAAAAGCGTCGTCTGCGGGTTTTGGTTGACCCGCCGCGGTGGCTCAGTGGTTAGGGCGCTCGACTACTGATCCGGAGTTCCCGGGTTCGAACCCGACCGCGGCGGCTGCGTTTTTAAGGAGGAAAAACGCTAAGGCGCCCGTGTGCTGTGCGATCTCAGTGCACGTTAAAGATCCCCAGGTGGTCGAAATTATACTGGAGCCCTCCACTACGGCACCTCTTCCTTTCTTCTTTCAGTCCCTCTATCCCTTCCCTTACGGCGCGGTTCAGGTGTCCAACGATATATGACAGATACTTGATCTTGTGCATCGGAAAATTGATGGAACATGTAGTGCAGACTAGGCTGTCTAGGTTTATGGAGAGGAAGGGGCTATGGCCGGTCGAAATGTTCGGTTTTAGGCCGCATCTTAGCACGCAGGATGTTATGCTGCTCCTGAAGCATGACATTGTGGATTCTAAGACAAAGGATGCAAAGGTGATTTTAGGGCTGGATCTAAAGAAGGCCTTCGATAATGTTAAACACTCGGCGGTCCTAGAGGGGCTGAATGAGGTAGGAGTAGGTGTGAGAACCTACAACTACATCAGAGATTTCTTGCGAGAAAGGAGAGCCGAGGTAGTGTTTCAGGAGAACACTTCGGAGATGATCCAGCTAGGAAGTAGGGGGAAACCGAAGGGGCGGTTCTGTCGCCGCTACTGTTTAATATGGCCTTGAGGAAGTTGCCAGGGCAGCTAAAGGCGCTTGATAACCCGAATCTTAAATTCAGCTTGTATGCAGGTGACATTAATTCGTGGATAGATAAGGGCAGTGATGGAGAGATTGAACAAACTCTCCAGGCGGCAGCCGACTGTATTGTAACATACGCGGCTGAAAGGGGGCTGGAGTGCTCTCCGGAAAAGTGAATTATTCCTATACAAGGACAGGGCACTTAGAAATAAGCCGCCTTCAAAAATTCAAATTCTGGTAGGTGGGGTGCAGGTTCCGGAGGTGGAGACGATTAGGATCCTGGGCTTACACCTGCAGGCGAATGGCCAGAATACTGTTACAATCAAAAAGTTGGAAGGCTACGCCATGCAGACTTTGGGTCTCCTTACGAGAATCTCAAGTAAGAAAGGGGGTCTTAGAAAAATTTGATCAAATTGGTTCAGGCCTTTATTACAAGTAGGGTGAGCTATGCGACGCCTTGAACTTAAAGGCGGCAGAAAGGGGGAAAATTGATGCGCTTATGAGAAAGTGTATCAAGAGGGCTCTGGGGCTGCCTATGACGGCGTCCACGGAGAGATTGTTGGCTATGGGAATGCATAATACTTTGGTGGAACTGATTGAAGCGGGAAATGTCTCGCAGTTAGAAAGGCTCAGCACCACAAGGGTGGGGAGGGCAATTTTGGAAAAAGCGGGGCTGAATCCGGAGAGGGGGGAGGGGCAGCCAGGCCACCATAGGATGGAAGGCGTGAGAGTGCCTTAGAGTTCCCCCTTTGCCGAGAAACATGCACCCAGAATATAATAAAGAGAGAAGGCAGAAAAGGGCGGAGGCGCTGGAACGCATATATTCAAAGAAGCCGAGGGAGCAGGTCGCATTTGTGGATGCGGCGGGCGGAAAAAGAGGAGAAGGCACCTTAGCGGTAGTCGTGGACGGGGGAGGGGGCCCGATCTCGGCACTATCGGTTAAGAGTGATGATATTGATGTGGCAGAGGAGGTTTCAATAGCTCTTGCTTGCGTCGGCACAAAGGCCACGTATGTGTTGAGCGACAGTAAAACTGCAATTAAGAATTTTGGTAGCGGGAGGATATCTCCCATGGCACTCAAAATTCTAAGACAGAGAATTGGATAGGACAATCAATCTAATTTGGACCCCGGCGCACGAATCCAAGTGGCAACGAGGCTGCTCACAACCTGGCTCAAGATCTCTACTGCCGAGCAGGTCGGAATGAGGAAGCCGAAGAGGGCTACAACAGAGAAGGGCGTCTGCTGTCGTATTATGATGTGACGAAATATTATAGAAGGCAGCGTGTGAAACGCCCCCCTCCAGACAAGACTCTAGACGGAAAACAGATGACGGCTTGGAGGTGTCTGCAAGCAGATACTTATCCAAATCCGGTCTTGAATAAATATATATTCCCAGATTTTGAAGATGAGATCTGCAGGGTTTGCGGGGAGAGGGGTACCCTGAACCACATAATATGGTAGTGTTTGCATTCCCCAGGCAGGGCAAACAAAATTAATAGTAGGGAAGCCTGGGAGGCCTTGCTGGAAAGCCCAACCCTGGAGCACCAGCTGCTAGCTGTTCGACTGGCTGAAGAGGCCGCCGAGATCCAAGGGATTTCGGCCAGCATCTGAAGCGGATTCCCACCTGCCTTAGGGTGCCTCTCCTCTAGAGGGGAGGACCTGGGGCAGGGAAGAAGCCTTTTCTGTTGGAGTTGATTCACTCACTGCGCCATTTCCTTCCTCCCCAAAAAAACCAATTAAAAAAATTGGTTGCCGATCTCTACGTAGACGATTATGTTTTCGCATCATGCATGGCTCAAATAAGTAAGTACCGTTGTCAAACTTGCTACGATACAAAAGTTACCACAATACGCAAGCTCTGTGTGCAGTTTCACGGCAAATGAGTCAGCGGTTGAGACGGGGAAATTTTTTAAAGTGTTCACGATAAAAACGCACAACGCTATATTCTGGCAAAGCACTTTATTTTTCCCAGCAAATGGCACTTCGTGGTCGTCTTTTGTTTCCCAAGGGGAAAGAAACAACCAGTCGTCACATACTGCAACACCTCACCTTTTGGCATTTTTGTCATCGATCGAAAGAGCCGAACAACACAGACTTCAACAAGCTTTGTCTTCGTCAATTTCGTTCCGTGTGTTCCTTGCAAGTTCGCTGGGCAGGCACGTAGCCTTCACTGCATTCATTCACATTTTTCTGCGCACTTAGGTCAACCGCACAGTAGCTTGTTTTCAGACGCCGTGTAACAATAACACGGCGTGGAATCGGCTGCTTTCGTGCAAAGCTGCTTGATGTTTTACCGCCGTCAGCGCATCCCCGCGGCAGCAAAAGTTTCCCACCAGCAAATTTAAAAGTACATATTCGAACGGTCTTTTTTTGCTTCATATTGTCGAACTTTAAACGCAATGCTCTGGTAAAATAAAATATTTGTTATTTTGATTGCTGCGTATGTCTTTTTACAAAAATTTAGCAGATGGCCCCTCGCCGTGCAAATAAATGTTCTCGGGGCGCCGCCCTGCTGTAATTGGCTGATTCCGCATTGCGTCAAGCGGTGACGTCTCATCGTTTCGTCATTTTGACGTCACTGTCAATAACTTTTGACAGAATTTGTGACAGTTACGTAATACGGCCCCTGATGCTAAATGCCAACTACGTCTGATGTGCGGTGTTGTCTGATTGCACCTAAGGGCAAGGTATGCAAACAGAGATACCCCTTGGGTGTGAAGACGCCAGCTGCACCATGGTCCCTTATGGTAACTTCACGTAATTATGATGACCGATAGGTTTCTTTTATTACACTGGCACCTGCATTCTTTTCGAAGCTCATAGAAACGTGGATAGGGACAAGACTCTAATCTGAGCAAGTCAACAATGATTGACGCTGGCTGTGAATACAAACCAAAACACGAAATCATCGCAGAGCACTGAAATGTGTCACAGCAACGTCTCGCTGCTGTTGCCCTTGCTTTGTCAGCGTTTTGTGCATCGTGACCTCAAGTGTGCTTTGTGTGACAAATTTTTGCGCGCTCAGGGGGAAAGGCAAGATGAAGAAAAAAAGCGGCAGAAGTAGATGAAAACCATTCATATGGCACTTATGACTGCTTACGTGCTGTGAAGGCGAAAGCATTAGTGTGTCATCGTGAGGGTTCGGCCTTGACATAGGTTGCGCACTGAGAAATGAAACGGAGACGCGCCTCCGAGCGCTGAATCCACAGAGTTCCGAGTGAAACACTCGGTTCGAATACCTGTCGCGGGCTAGCCTCCAACCTGACTGAGAGACTATGCTATATGCATCGAAAAATCGTGTGACGCCACCCGAAACGGTGTACGACGAACGGTTGCGTCACAATTTTAACACGAAAATTGGTTTTTGAAGAAAGGAAATGTGCAGACCAGCCTCAGATCTCGGGGGACACCTCAACTGCGCTATATGGAAAGATTAGGAGAGTCTGGGAAGGCACACATTTGAAGGTGCGTATGTCGTCGGTTCGAATCCCTGTCGCAAACTATCCTCCAACTTGACTAGCACATATAAGCTATATGCGACGAGAAATCATATAACACCACCCGGAACGCTGTGCGACAAACGGTTGCTCACAAGTTTAGTAAGAATGTAGTCTGGATAACTGGCGCCACGTTGAGGTTGGCCAGTGGGAGGGCCTATATATACACGAATGAACATGTACAGGATTGCCTGAAACGACAGTGCCCGGCTTGCTGTGTGCGTCCTGCTGCCGCTTTTTGGCGTCACCCTATTTTGCCATCGCTGAGATTTTCTGTACCATCTCCGAGTACAAACACTAACACGCCTCCTGCTTTTCTCGTAATGGGACTATAGTAATGCTTTCGCATTAAAAATGGCTTGCAGTTTAGCAGTGCCAAGCACGAAATATTGTGCGAAAGAACGGTTTTTTGCAGGTGGACACCGCCGCCACATATACCTCAAAGCGCGATTGAGGTGTCCACTGACCCAGGGAGTCAGTTATGCACCTTTCCTCAAAAATCAGCGGGGAGGCGATAGACGTCGTAGTAACACAGACTTTCATGGATTAGCTGCAGTCGTGGCATCGACGAGGCTGCTGTGTCTTGTCTGCGTTTCGAGACTGCCCCCCGTCCTCCCCCAGCGGGAGGCTCGCATGTTTTCGAGTCTCCGTTTTAGGGGCACTCCCTGCTGCTCCAGAAGGGCGCATTCGGGGGGAAAGGGCGGCCTCGGCGAGCAGAATACTGCGCGCTGCTCCGCAGCTGCTACTGGCCCATTTGCGGTGGCCTCGCCGACGCCGCTGCCGGCCCACTTCAAAGACGACGTCCCTGGAACCTACTGCCCAGGAGGATGAAGGGTGGGACAAAAGAGCGGCCGACTGTGCTAAGCGCGCCTGGCACTATACATACCGGGTAATATACCACCAAGGAAAGGTGCATAACTGCCTCTGATTGTAGGTAAATGCCAACGCCCACTCACAGCGCGATTGAGGTGTCCGCTGACTAGTTGCACTTGCTACTCGGAGGCTTCACACAGACATTGCTGAAACCCGGGGAGTGTGGCTGGAAGTGCTTTCGCACAAAAAAAAACTGTGCTTACCTCGCACACATGTGGAGTATCGGTTCAGTGCTCACATGGTTTGAAAAAAAAATCCAGTCACAAGAGACAGGGGACAAGGGAAGGAGTGTTCACGCCACAACGACTTCTCTTGTCCCCTGTCTTTTGTGACTGGTTCTTTTTCAAGTTACTATGAACCAACTAGCCCGCATTTCAACCCTTAACATGGTTTGTTTGATATTGCCGCTACCTATACCATAGAGTTGGCAGAGCTGCGCTGTTTTTTTTTTACTTGCTAAACTGCCATATAGTACTGCGTTTTCGTGCGACACGATGCATGTATAATCCCCAAAACAGCCGTCCCGGGACGTATTGAGCATGATCCCCAAGGGAAGTCAACGGGACATCCCACGGAGATCCTCCTTCGGAGGCTGGAGCACGATCCCAGAAAGGGGCCAAATGGCACACTCCATAGATACCCTGTTAGGATGTAGGGTTGGGGCTTGAATGGGACGTCCCTGGGAGATGTGTTTGGAAGTGAGAAACTGCTATGTTTTCTCGCAGTGCTTGTAGGCTCGTGTCGGTGTGAACGGGAAGGGGGGAGGGGTTGTGTATTTTTTCGGTGGTTCATTCGTATAGCAACAGCTGACTTTTCGCAATAGATCTCGTGACTTATGTGATGCTCCTGGTTAGGCGGATTTCTACTGCGCATATTACCAGTGAACACCGCGTCTGCATCGAGCGGGCGAAATGAAGTATGGGCGAGGACATGTCTTCCTAAAATGGGAATCTCTTGTTGCGCCGAAAGCATATAGAACCCCGTCTTTTTTTAGGCATCAGCAGGCTTTTGTTCCGTGCATGAACTTTTTGGTGGTTTATTAACACTGCCATTGCGCTCATTAGAAACCTTCAGGGGCTGCATTTCTGAACATGAAAAGAAGTTAGCTGAGGAGGAAACACAACAAAACCTTTGGCGATCTTGGCTTCTTACATAGGCAAGTCTGAACTTGACATGGCTGGTTCAGTCGTCGAAGTGCTACATTTTTCTCAGAGCTTTGTGCATATAGGTGATCAACATCTTTAAGCCAGCCCACACAGAGGATATGTGTTACTTGTTTTAAACCACGAATCAATATTTTGAAAGTTTTTAAAACGGCGAGAAGTCAGGCTGATAAATTTTTTTCCCAACAACTTTTCCTTTCTAAAGTTGGCATGTTCCGATATTTCACACTTTATATTTCTCACAATGTTTTCCCCAATATTTGTGCGCTGCCTGAATGGTCGCTGGTCTCTTCACGATATAACCGCTCGTACCAGATGGTCATGCAAGAATTTAGACTTTCGATGTACTTGACGCGGGGACTTTTTGAAGCATGTAATGAGCGTAAGTAATTTTTTCTTCTATATAAATTTCTTCATTCTCCGTAGGCCATCTTTCCTGCTCTGTGACATTTGAATCGTAGGAAGACGCAAACATAGAAGACATTTTGTGGCGCATGTTTTTATGGCAATATTTTTGCGGGCTAGCGCTCGAAAACAGACAAATGCAAAACTCGTGTATTTTTTCACAATATGTATAGATGCCAAGCAGTAGAGCCAAAATGGCGTTGGAAACAAAGTAGTCCCAACCGTGTTTCAGTTGTGTGCACTATAATTTATTGTTGAACAGATTTTTTTTAGGAGCTTGTGGCATGCAGCACAACATGCAAGACCACGTAGGAATGCTCTGGCTTGCCTTTAGAATATGAGCGTTCTTAGCAAAACTTGAAGATGTCGGCTGCGTTCGATGTTGCTGGCATGAGGCCGAAAATTGAATAGTAGAGTCTTGGTGAAATATATGGCCCGACTAGCCGTGTATATACGTATATAGCTAGCATAGGTCGCATTTCAGAGGCTTCCAAACTTGTTCGAAGAGGAAACACTTTTAATCGGCAGTCTTAATTGATACGCCCAGGATATCGATGGGAAGCCGCACTGTGGCTCACTGTAGGTCGATACTCGTTGGGGTCCGCTAGCCAGGTGGCCCAGGTATAGAACCATGCACTGCGCCACCGCGCGGTGCAACATATGGCGTTGATTTAAGTGATCTGTAAAAGTGAATTGTGCTCACATTTATTTAAAAAGTTAATTTAAGGAGAGAAACAACTAATTCGCAAGCAAGGCAGCAATGTGGGCTAGTTGGTTGTACATTTGATGTGAATAACGCGCTACACACTGACAAAAACGACAACTGGAACGGCATGCGTCATGCCGTTCTAGTCACGCGCATGCCGCATACCTTGTCCTTGTCATGCGGTATGAGTTACATAGTTCAATCAGGCAGATGTCTAAACACCAGTGTCACCACTTCGCGCACTTTTGCGTGCGCTCCCAGACACCCTTAGAGCGTGTGGGGGTAACGGCCTCGGTCACAGAGGAGATGCCCTCGACTCGGCGTGGGAAACATCCAGAGACCAGCTACCAGGTGACAAGGGGTTGGTCGTTTGGTTCCCAACTTTCGCCTGTCGCAAGCCAGAGAATGGGTCGGAGCCAAAGGTTCAAAGTTAATACAGCTGAGAGACGATACAGAGGATTTCGGAATCACTCGTACGAGCGCATACAAAGTGATTTACAAATACAATGAAACTAGTGCAAAGTAACAATAGAGATAGATTAAAATTCAACAAAGTCTTTGCACCTAAAGTGCCCGAACACAGAGAGAGACAAACAAAACAAAATTTGTTGACCGGCCACTGCGACAGTCCGACGACCTGAGGAGCACGACGGGGTCGATCCGCAGACTGGCGCACGTTGCCTCGATGGTCCGTGGCTGGGCGAGTGGTGTTCTCCCGGGAGTCGAGCGGGCGCGCTTCTCGGAAGCTTAAACGGCGGCTCGGGCTGACTGACAGCGCTTACAGCTCCTCATTTATAGACGCGGTCCGCGTCTGTTCGTTCTTACAATTTTAGCTCGTGCAAAGTACAAGGCAAGATAAATAAAAGAAGCGTTTGAGATATGGGAGGCCGGTGGAGACGAGTGCGTAAGCACACGCTCGGTGTTATCAAGTGAGCTTAAACTCACATTCAATCCCCTAACTATCGGCCGGAATCCCTTGGGGCTCGGCGGCAGAAAAAAAAATTGGCTGGGGCTTAGCTAAGGTTAAACCTGGATATCTCGAAGCGAAAAGGTTCGGTGGTGCTTATGGCTGAGCTTATGGTTATGCTTTGCTGCGTCGTTTTGCGAGACGTTCTTCTCGTTGTTCGGATGTCTCGGATGCTCGTTGAGCTTTCAGCCTTTCATTTCTTCGCTCCTTTTCAGCCAACTGTCGTGGTAGCAGTTCTGTATCGGTAGTATCACTCTCTTCTCCTTCCGTGTTGAATGCGCACGCCTATTCTCTGGCAAGCGGTTATATAGTCGGCCTCCGCGATAAACACGCGCTTGCGGCGAACGTCAAACGATGACGCATAGCGCGCTGCAGTGGCCACCTGCGCCGCGCGTGACGTCACGCTCGGCAGCGGCGAAAGGTAAGCCGACGGAGTCGGCCGCCTGCGCCGTGCGTGACGTCACTCGTGCTCCGACATACGCCGGCTCGCGCGAAGCGCTGTGTTGACGCGTAGTGAAGCTTTTCGCTTCAGAACTCATTGAGGATGCCCGCGGCACTAAATTTCATCTAATTCAACTTTGCATTCTTGCTTTCAGAGCAAACGCATGACAGTCGAAACGTTGCTCTTAATAGGCGCACCAACAGTCTGAAGGCAACTGCAGGCAGGGCTGGATTTTTTTTTTATTCGAGAAGTGTGCCATGAGGCATAAGTTGAAAAAGGAAGGGGGGGGGAAGGAATGCACGGGATTGAAAGTTAAAAGAAGGAGTGAAGCACCGTTGCGCTGAGGTAGTCGCAGAGGTTGTTAATGAAACGGTTGTCCATAGTCCACTTCACGTAGTCACTTTCGCGGTTCCACCGCAGGCCCACCTCCCTGAGGAGCCATTTTCTGATAGCAGCCGTCGCCGGGCACGTCCATAACAAGTGCCGCACATCACATATGTCCGGTGCAGCGCTACAGTGAGGGCACCTGTCAGGTGCTGGAAGATCTTTGGCACGCCACCGATGACGGACAGATGGTGTCAGAGCCGCCCCTGCCCGAATCCGGTGCACGGACACCTCCTCCTGCCGAGTAATACTACGGGGGAGAGGGTGCGAACACGGAGGAATTAGAGCGCGTGTTCGCTGGCGCAGAACTTCGGAATCGGAAACATGGGACAGGAACAGGGCTGGATTTATCTGTCACTTATGTACACGGGCCGACGGGGAGGGGGGGGGGGGGAGGTTGCAATGTATATTGCGGCACCTGCAGCGTGCCGGAATCCACTCTCTCACTACCTGGAAGAATGAGATGCCCTTGCCTTTTCCTGAAGTCAATTTGAATCCTCGTAGGACCGGGAAAATAGAGACCGCACAGCATGCGCATGTGCAAAACTAGGCGGTATGGAGTTTCTCCTAGGTTCAGGAGCACATTCCGAAATGCCTCGTTTATGGGATTTTTTGTGTGCCTCCGGCATCCATAGCGGAAAAATTTCCTCTTTGGCTTGTAGTTGCGCGCTAAAAATACGAGAGAAAAGTTTCTGGCGTTGTGTGCGCTGGTGACAACGGTGTAGCGGTCAATACTCCATGCTGCCGTTGTGCAGGAAACAAATTTCCAGCTATAGCGCAGTGAGCTGTAAAATCAAAAGCGCAGCAAATCTCCATTTACTATTCTGGCTTCGAGTCGTTTGTCCCAGCACTCATCCACGGCAAGTGTCACAAGTACTAAATAGCGGTAAGCGTTGCAAAATTTGTCTACGTACATCTTTAGAGACTCCATATTTTATAAATTTGGTGTTGAGAAAAGGCCCTAGCCGCGACAGGTGCGAGATAATGAAAGAGGGGCAGTAGTGGTGGGCCTTGGAAAAAATTCGACCTCCTGGGACCCTTTACATGCACCCACATCGCACAGCCGTCTTTGCGTTAGTCTCTAATTAGGAGACCATTCCGGTCTAGGAGGACGGGGAAATGGAAGGAGAGAAAGGAAAGGAAGGAAGCGTGGGAGAGATGGAGGGAGAGTCAAAGTAGTAGGCTTGCGTAGTGGTTATGGTGCTCGGCTGCTGACTCGAAAACGCGGGTTCTATCCCGGCCGCGGTGGTCGAATTTCGATGGAGGCGAAATTCTAGAGGCCCGTGTGCTGTGCGATGTCAGCGCACGTTGAAGAACTCCAGGTGGTCGAAATTTAAGGAGCCCTCCACTATGGCCTCCCTCATAGCCTGAGTCGCTTTGGGACGTTAAGCCCCGATAACCCAAACCAAAACCAAGAAATACGTCAGGCCATTCAGCACGCCCTTTATTATGCCATGTTTAATAGGCAGTACGTGCAACACTGAAATTCTGTAGACACCCCTGCAATTTCGGGTTGTGAAAGGCAGGTTTTAATCGAGAATGTGAGGCATTCGTGTGCCTTCACAGGGCTCGTGGGGTTGGCCGCTTGTTCGGCGAGGTGAGAGGACCGGTGACGGAAGTAACTTGCTCGCACTCTTCTGCTCCGGTATACCGGCTCTGTCTGTGGCGCGTTCTTTTCTTGATTGGCGAAGCTCGTCGTGGACACGGCATCGCCGTCGAGCGTGAAATGAAGAACAACATCTCTGAAGCAAATAGATCGCTTTCCCACCAACTGCCCGCCGAAGCCCCTGCACTGTCCACTGACGCAGTCATCTTCGTGTACTACTTTATCCCTGCTATCTTCCCTTTCTTCCAGTCTTACCAGGATGGCGTTACGCGGTTATGTATGCTGTGTGTAGTCGTGAGCAAAATGATAAGGTACATACTTTGTGCATAAAAATAGTGAATTTTCGGGTTTACTGCGTAAAATTTTGGCGAACATATGCGCTAAGATGAAAACTAATCATACATGAGAAAAAATGCTGTTTTCTCACTTTACATATTCTTATGTTGCTTTTATTGATACATTTTTCGGAATTTATGATTGGCGCTAATGTATTTGTCAATTTTCTATGGAAATTTTTTGTTTATACCACTACACCTACACGGAAAGCGCCTGCTCTGCAAACTTGTAAAATAAATTTGCAGGCTACATCGCACACAAGCTCATATGCTATACAGGGCGATTTTTTTAACGTTTACAGATTTATTTTAATTAAACACTTTAAGAGATAATTTGGTGCGTTCTGTGCAGCTGGATTGTACTGTACAGCAAGGCGGACACTGAACGTGACAGAGCCCAATGTTTAAACAATTAACTAAAATTAACAATCTTTATTGTTTAATTAAAGGGGCAAGATTATATCGCGAAATTAAATGCTGTCAGTATCGAAGGTGCGGCCAGTTTTTCCATTTTCCTTTGAGCCAGTCGGATTCGATATGTCGAACATCAAATTATGAATTTCAAAGCTCGGTGAGTTGCCTTTCCCTAGTCGATTATCTATAAAACGTCCCTGCGCATAGTACACTCGCCGAAGTCACTTTAAGTATACGTCTACGTCAAAAATTATGCAAACAGTGGGCGTATTTGTTGCATAAGAAATGCAAGTGACGCCATTTTATAAATGTGCGACGCGGGAAAGCAAACTCAATGAGCTTTCAGATATTTCGATATTTCGGATTTCATTGGCAATGAAGAAAAAAAATCAAAAACTGAGTTCGCCTTCGATGTCGACCAACTGCAATTTTGCGATATAATCTTGACGTACGTAATGTCCGCCATGCTGCACAATACACCTGCACAGCACGACACATACAGCCGCAATACAGGCACTTCATGACGTCTACTTTGCCGCCGTGATGCCAAGGAGGGAACGGTAAGCAATTTACGGATGAAGTGTGGCGTGTATGCGGCATCAGTGATGATCTAATTAATGGAGATCTGCTCATGAGAGCAGTTTAAGCAGCAAGATAAGCTGGATGCTGTGCACGTAGCGGCCTTAAATCGAGCACGCGCCTTCTCTTTTTCGCACGCTCTAGTCTGCACGCCGTTAGTACAGCCAAGTTGTTGGACATATCAGCAGGGACGTCGGTAACGGCTGGGTATGCCAGCGGAAGAAAGAACGAGATAGTCATGATATTTTGATGTGTCCACGCCACGAAGAACCGTGAAGAGAGGAGGGATGAGCAACACGAAAGCAGATGCATGAATTTGGTTGAGGCTTGTGCACTAATTGTGCCTTTTCTATTTTAGCGAGTACAATTATCTAGTGTTTCTTATGATAAGAGAGAGAGAAACGCGTCGCAGTGTTAAGACGCGCCGAATCCGGTGTGTGAACGAACTTGCTTCAAATACGGCGGCTGACACAGACTCCGAGATTCCGACCGTAGTTTCCTCATCTGTCAGGCTTGAACAAAGCAGGTAGTGTTAGCGTGACATCACGAATGATGTGATTGTGCAACCCTCCTCGCTTTCTCGGCGCACATGTGTATACGTAAAAACAATACTCAGCACTGCGTCACAGCGATGTATCCAGAATCTGAATGGCGACAACGGGGACAACCAGTGGTGAGCAGGGCGTACCGATTGGCTCAAGCAACGGTCGTAATGGTTTGCGGCGGAAAGCGCAGTGGGCAGTGGGTGAATTAAGCGCCTCCTGGCCAAGACCTGCTGAGCTGAGGTGTTGGGACCGAGTCTCGATCGGGCACGGCGGCCGCATTTGCAGAACGGCTAAATTCAAAAGCCCGTGCGCTGTGCGATGCGAGCAGTTCGTCGAAATTAGTCCGAAGACCGCGGGATGACAAAATCAAGGATCTTTATTTATTTATTTGTTCCTCAAAGGTCCACGAGGGACATTACATGAGGGCTGGGCTGAGAAGACAATTAGCATGAATACAGATGATGTTCGAGGGCGGTTTTGAACCTGCTGTAGTCAATGAAGGTTGCCACTTCGGATGGAAGGTCATTCCAGTTTCGGGCTACGGACTGTTTTCAGCCCACCTGTTGAGATGAGAATTGGGTGGATGAACCTGGCACGAGACAGGAGCAGTCACCTGCGGATGTAGATGAGATGACGGTCAGTAACGATCATGACAGATGTGTAAGTTAGTCTGGCATGATTAAGGTGTTTCGTTGTCGTACTATTCCGGCGCTAAATTAAAAGAATATTTATGGAAGCCTAGTTTTTACAGCAGTTCGCCTTTCCCGATGCTTTTAGCTTGCCTTATATGTGTTTATTTACGGACTCGTGTGGACGCAGAATCAGGCGAATTTACAACTGCGGAGTGTCATTCCATATTTCTGTGTTCCCTGATACAGAGTGCAAGATGAAGTCGGTGTGTGATTAGTCCATGGCCATTCCAGCAGATCCGGACGGATCACGCCTACTAGTACTGCAGTAGTCAGCCATCCCTTACAAAAATGGTCTATAGGCAGTCTATAGACTTCTTATAGACTATTTTCTTCCTATAGATATTTATTTGTCTATTCGCAGTCTATAGGCTATCTATAAACAAAAGTCTACTAAAAGTGTAGGGCCATAAATCTATTAGATTGTCTATAGACTGCCAATGGCATTTGTATGGCCTATAGACTGTTCGCTAGTGACGGGTGGTTTAAATGCGCCTCCACTGGTGCCGAACTTTGCTCGTACAGACTGCTGCTTTTCTCCGTTATCCGTCTTTTTCACAAGATGTGGCGCCCTCTGGGGAGTGGAGAAAATTCGTCTGCTACTGATTGAAAACAAACGAACGTGGTTAGAACGTGGGAGACGCAGGCGCCATCTGGTTCCATGAGGAGCCAGCTGTGCCCGCGAGACGGCAGGCCTGTATGTGCTGGTCAGCTGCCGCCATCTGTCGTGTGCACCTGTCACTAACATGAACTGCCCATGCGCAGTAGGAGCTGGCGGTTTTCAATCAATGAAGCTGGAGGAGAAGATGCGCGCGTGCGTAGAACGGCCGTGTGAAGAAGGCGGATTATGGCGTTACATGGGCGCAATTCGGGATGCTCAGAGTATTGCTGAAGAAGAGGCGGACTGCTTATACTAACGCTCGCTGAGGTTGCCTACAGGAGTCGGGGAATCTTCGTCCTCGATTTCGAAGAGCGCCTCCGGTCAGCTTCCACATAAAATGCGTCGACAGCGTCTCTGCGAAGGTGAATGATACGCAAAGTTATTTGACACGAATGTGTAACGCTAGAGGTCGAACAACCAACTTGATTGGTTCCTGAACGATAACAGGCGGAATCCCTCCCCACTTCATGCCGCCAATTACGTGTCGACGACAAACTAGTGCTCCTATATACCAGGTGTTTCAGGAAAGCCCACCATTATTTAAAAATAGTTTTTTTTATTTAAAGACAGATTTTGTGCAGCATAGCACACTCTAAACACGAATTGGCCTTTGTAGGAGTAATAAAAGAGTAATATTTCCCTCCTCACTCCCTTCTCGGTGCAGGGTATGCTGCCCAGGCCCTGAAGTAGGTTTCCATTACTAAACATACGGAATACTTACGGTTGTGAGCAGAAACAAATTCCCTATTCAAAATACGCGAAATTCTTGCCCTTACTAAGAATCAACCGAGGATTGAATCTCCTCTTTTGCTAACCTCAAGACCTCGATGCAGCGTTTAAAAGCCTCCTCCCATTGCTAAATTCATCCAGTCACCATGCTCTGCAGTGAGAATACGCCTCCGCTGCCGAAGGTAAGCATTCCTTGTATTTAGTGATCAAAATCTACTCCTGGACTTGGGCAAAATACCCGACCCCTAAAAGGGTGTGTGCTAGAGGAATGCTAATCATTTAAACTAGTAAAGTTCAATGTGGCTCAGTGGTTACGGTGCTCGGCTGCTGACCCGAAATACGCGGGTTCGACCCGGCCGCGGCGGTCGCATTTAGATGGAGGCGAAATGCTAGGGACTTGTGTACTGTACGATGTCAGTGCACGTTAAAGGATCCCAGAGTGTAGAAATTATCAAGAGACCCCACTACGGTGTCCATCATATTTTGACTCGCTTTGTGACGTTAAACCTCGTAAAACCAAACCAATAAAATTCAGTCGATGTTTTCCCGACCAGTCGGAGAGCGGCGAAGTTCCTGCATAGCACGGCGCAACCATTGGCTCTGGCTTCGCGTTATTTTGTCAATTGTAAAGTATAAATTCCCGCCAAAACGCCCAGTTCAGCCCCCGCTATTGTCGCCACACTGACCATTGGGAACGATCTACGAGAATACGCGAATAATTTTACACTCGTCCGACAGTCCCTTTAGCACTCAGCTCTGAACAAAAACGCCTTACCTCCGCCCAGCGGTGCGACCAAGGCTTCTGGAATGGTTCCTTTGCCGCTAACAGTGGAGACGTGATGCAGGTATGCCACGCAACTGTCTCCGAAGCGTGCTGATCTGCGAAAGAAGTGACAGCCACAATTAAGAACCGCTGCGCGTCACCGATCGCATCCCAGTCAAGGCGCGTTCACAGTTGGGCATTCGGCGGCGACAGCGCGCGGAATCGTCACACTAAATTTAAAAAAAAAAGGAGAAGAATTGTCATACTAAATTTTAAAAAATAAAGCAAATTTATCTTTCGTACTTTCTGCTATGAGTGAGATGAGTCGAGGCGAAAGACCAGCGCCCGATTTATGGCCAATGAATGCACTGAAAAAGGCAGCAACAACGACGCATTCAGTCCGAAGCGAGGGGCCTTGCTTAGAAGGGCGCAGCCATGTTAATCGCCGCGGGAATGCTACTGGCCGATGGAAATCGACGGAAATTTTCCGGTGGCAGAAATCTATCCTTGACTGATCGGGCTTTCTGCTGGGTATTTTGGCGGAACCTCTGCCGTGGCTGCAGCTGCGGCTTTTCGGAGGCGAGTTAAAGAAAAAGGGAGCGGGAGCCAGCAAGTTTAAGGCAAGGCGGGCAAATTTATAGTACAGCCCCTCCACCGCGGTTATGCTAGCACGCATACCAAAATCAAGCGTCGCATTCCTTCACCCCAGCGAATGCTCACCTGGGCGCGCAGTAGCTCTGGAATGGCTTCCTGCAGGCAGCCCTCCAGGCGCGACGAAGGTATTTTACGCGACGGGGCTGATCTGCACAAGAAGAATCGTTCGAAGTCACTTACCACGTCGCTGACGGAATGCAGTGCTGCAAGAAGTCAGAGAGAGGTGAAACAAGAGCAACCACAATTATCGAACTACGTTCTACGCCAGTTTCGTATACGTCAGACACAGCGGCTAGATTAAGCACACACACACGAACTGCGTTCCACGAGGCGGTCGTCTCAGCAGCAGCCTGAAAGACCTGCACCAGTAGTACACGTGTGAGTAAAAAAATTATGTCATTTCTCTTTAATTTTTGTCGCTGTCTTGTGCTGTGTGCAGCTTGCGAAGATAGAAAGTACCACTTTCAGCAGCAGCTACATATTTTTAATTGTTCAAACAGCCAGTATGTTCGAGCAATGTAAGTACTACTGGGGACAAAAGTTTCTGGGACACGAGTTCATGGAAAAACGTTTATTGCAGCTCCACCCCGCTATCCAGTCGCCTGATATTGTAAGAAGGCATGAAAGGCCTAAACGCTCCTTCCTCTCTTCACAATATCAGGCGGCTGGGTAGCAAGGTGGAGCTAATTAATAATAATCGGTTTTTGGGGAAAGGATATGGCGCACTATCTGTCTTGTATATCATTTGACACCTGCACCGCGCCGTAAGGGAAGAGGTAAAGGAGGGACTGAAAGAAGAAAGAAAAAGCGTGTTCCCACTTTCTTTTTAGGGCATCGAACTGCTTATAGAGGACACATGTTTCTGCCAGGAACATTTCTCTGCATTTCTTCAAACACACCGCGCTCTGGCTTTGGCCCTCTTAAAGGTAAGCAAGTTCTGTGCAGTGGGATACCGACGGAGAGCGCCCCAGGCTTTGTTTTGCGGTTGTTTTTTGCCAATGTGCATTGTTATGTCATCATGCTTTGTATTTCTCCTGTGCGAATCTTGTAGTTTGTGGGATGGCTACTGTTGCGGCCGATGTTGTGCATGTAGTAAACCTGTGATTATTCCGTCTATGGTTAGGTCTTCACAATATTCCTTTCCCAGCGTGGCATTTGTAAAAACTGAACAGTCGGAGAGGTGGATTTTCCAGCGCCGTAGTCTGGTCGGGATGATTGATATAGACGATGAGAGCCTGATGACAGTAGGTAGGTGATCACTTCCCACAGGTCATTTAAAACATCCAATTTAAATCGTCAGAAGAGATGGTGATGCGAAAGTTAGATCGAGGAAGCTCATTTTTACCTAGTTTGGGAAATAATACGTGGTTTTTCCCGTATTTAAAAGATACATTATTTGCGAGGATGAAACCTTCGATTATGTGGCCACTAGAAACAGTTTGCTTCCCCAAAACGTTTGCTTCCACAAAACCACAAAATCAACAACTACCAGACATGGCTCCGGCAGTTCATCGATAACGACTGCTATAACTTGGATTGTTATTTTGATATGTGAGAGAAGAAATACAGAACATATTGTTATTGTTTTGTAGCTGACGACACCTACCGCAACCACCTGAAGTTTTGTCACTAAGGGTAGACAGCTGGGCTAGTTGGTTTGCATTAATATGGAACATGGTACCAGCGCAAGAAACAAGGACGAAGGGAGAAGAGAGGCGTTCGTGTTGTCACACAGCGTCCGTGTTGTCTTTATTCTCGCTTCGTCCTTGTTTTTTGCGCTGGTACCATGTTCCATAATAATGCAGTTTTGTGTTAAGGTTGATTTCTTGCTCAGCGACGCCGCTTTGAATGGCAATTGCTACGCCTGCCGGGAGTCAATTGCCTGCTCGCAATTGCGTCGAAAAGTTTTATAATGTTTTAAGATATCCACATGTTGCGGACCAAGATTGGTCTCCGAAGTCAAAGCTAGAGGAAACATTGGCCCTTGAATATGTGTTCAGTCACTGTAATTCGTCAGCAGTTCCACTGAACCATGAAAGCCATGTTTGTGCTTTTGGGTAGGATTGGAGGGGAAGGGGTCGATTTCATTCTTTTCTGGGCCCGTTATCGGGGCTCTGTCGTCTCTGTCTCTGTATGGGGGGGGAGGGGGGGGATGTGGGCTGCACGCATTAGCGCTGACAACGTAGTGGCAGACACGCGACACTCCACCAATTGCATCTGTTTTCATTTGGGTGACCAACCTCTCGCCATCAACCATTAATTTAACCGCCACCTGGCAGGGTAGGCCCACTGCCTATCCAGTGTGCGGAACGCACTCAACGTTACCGACGCCAAGCCGCGTATACACCACAGCTTTCGCTCTCTAACTTGATTCAGCTGTAGTTGCAAACCGCAGCTCATTTTTTTCTGCTTCATTTTTAGCAAATTATCTCGCGTACTCGCTAAATGAGTGCTTGAAGGTCATAGTACGCCCCTGAACATTTACCGCACAAGCGCGAAATTTCCCCACGAATGCAGCGATGAGAACAACTGCACTCCAGTACTCTTTCACATCGCTGCGTATAAACTGCGGGCGCTCGTGTGCATGACTTAAAACGCATGCTGCGCATTAGTTATCTTAAACAATCTCATTTTTGTTCCGGTTGCACCTTTGCACATGTACACAATGCGACAACTGTGTGGGAAGAGCTGATATGCGACTGCGCGCCTGGAAAACACATGGTAGCCGGGTTGCTGATATCGTGTAGGACCGGCGCTTATGGCTAATCGTCCCTGCTTTCTCTGATGAGACGAATGCTTCATTTTGAATCAGTTTATCCGGAAGCATGTTCGGTGACCATTCGCATTCATAGAAACGGCCGTATTTGTTTCCCACAAGCGACGCCGACGACTGCTGCTGGCTGCCTTTACATAGATTATTGCGCGGCACTCTGTAGGTCCCACCTTCCCTTCCCGCGCGCTCATTGTATGCGTGTCCTGTAATGTAAGCGAGTCGATTTCAGGTCACCTTTGTCTAAACTACATCGTTGTCCATTTGTGTTTGCTAAAACGCGAGAATGCGCTGTCCACAATGGCCGAAATTGCACACACGAACCCTGCGGACGCATTAAGTCTATCGCGGAAGGGGGTCGTCGTCATTTGAATGGCACGGCAAGGAAAGTCATGGACAAATGAAGTTTTGCAATTTAACAGTTTTCGGGGGGGGGGGGGGGGGGTGTTGCACGTCCATGAATAAATTCGGTTTATCGACAGCCACGCATTAAAGTTGAAAGTTGGCACTTATGTGCTTTCTTTCATTCGCCCACGACTTTCCCTGCCGCGCCATTCCTCCCAGAGCATGCATGTCACTTGCGGAGTGGGAGTAGCTGTTCTCATGTGGGCATTATTCTTTACTTGCTGATGATTTAAAACGAGTTCACAATAAAAGCCGCAATCAGGAAAATGAGAGGGAGATTTTAACACCTTTTAAATCCTCAAAACATTTTTTTTAACGTCGGAGCACTGCTGTTGAAAATACACACTCGCCATACCGGACCAAGTGGTGCCAGTTCGCCAAACTCACTACGGGAAAAGTGCGTTCTGCAACGAGTGTCACTAAAGCTCATCGTGTGACACTGAGCGAATGTCACTTTAGACGAATTTCACTCGTTGAAAGTGACACTAAATGTGCCAAAGTTACAGATGTATTAGACTTATAGTAACGACTGTTCAACCCCCCTGAAGAGGAACTGTTCTAACAACGCGAGGCTATGCTGAGATAAAACGACGCTATTTGCTCTAACAAACCGCACGTCGAAAATCGAGCCTCAAATGTACGCCATGACAGGGCCTCCTGTGTGGTAGCCGCTCACGCATAGTAATTTGAATGAGTGCCGCTGTTTCATCCGCAACATTGGCTAATTTGCATCGCTTTGACCGGCTCTATTGTCTAACATTCTTTGCTGGCTTGTTTTCGCGCAAGGCATTCAAGCAGGAGAAAAGAAACGCACTCAACTGTAGCTGTGGCACAATACCATGAGTCCCCAATGCAGGAGCAGTCACGGGGGTGAGTAGCACGGGATCCCCGAAGAGTGAGGACACAGACGTTCCAGCCAACGAAGACAGGGACGTCACACGTACGGTCGCCGCCGAAGCTGTAGCTGTGGCACAAGGCGGAGATACAAAAACGTATTTCCTAGAACTGTCATGCCGGAAACATTTGTCCCCAGTAGTACATGCACAAGCATTCCTTCCTTGTGTCAGTCTTTCATTTTCTGCGCGGAATGATTCGCTGTGCGTGCCTTTCTAAGCGCATTCAACGACCGTCTCCTAGCGCACCCACATTATTTTTTCTCGTTTTGTGTACACTTGGTAGGTCACTTGATTTATGACGTAGTTTTGGTCAGCCCGACGCGATTGGCAGACTTTCCGTTATCCGTCGCTGCTGTAAAACGCAGATGTATGTATGCATTCAGTAGCACGATCTGGTAGGTTACACAAAATTTAGGTTTTTGGGAGCACGTGTGAATTCCAAGAAATTCCAAAAAATATGGCAGAGAATTGAAGGTATTGTTTAACGTAGCTTTTACCCGGTGCAAGACTTCTCTCAATGGCGTTTGTAAATATACCAGCTCCTATACCAGCTCCATTCTTCCTTACCACCCTGTGCACCCAATGGCTAGCTCAGGGGGTAACGAAGGCATGGCGGTCCTTGAGCCAAGGCTTGGAGCGAATAGAATGAGAATAAACGTTTTTATTTTTCCCCAGGAGCAGCTGTTAAGCTCGACTTGTGGGAAGGCTTTTTTTGTTAAGCGTTTGCTTCGGGAGCGCAGAGTTTTTACGAACCTAGTTCTCGGCCCTGCTTCCTCTTTGAAAACGCTTGTCTGTTTCTCGGAGTTAAGGGGTGCAGGTTTTAGTCAGTTCGAATGCGTAGTTTCAGCAAAACAAAGCACGTTTAATATCGGGTGTTCTAGAATATTTTCATAGATGCATCGTCCAGGAACGTATTTTCATTGACACGGTGTGCAGTGTCTAACATCTCCAAACTGCACATGGGACACGAAAGACGCCCTACGGGAAGGCTACGAAATACAGTTACACCATTTGGTGCAGGTTTTTGAGCATTCAGAGTGCGCAGAGGAAGGGCTTGTTTGCATTCTCTTCACGTATCAATAGCGCATATCAAGCCTACTGATAGGCCAGGTTAGAGGACAATGTCTGAAAAAGGCAAACATTACGGCAGAAGTTGTAACTCAGGCAGAACCCTCAAAGAGGTGACGTTTCAGCATGGCGTATGTGCCTCGTTACCAGAGACTGCGACAGCCAGCTACCAGCGCGCATGCGCAGATGATCCCGAGGCACAGGTGTCGTCCGCAGCTGGCCTGCACCCTTCTCAGGTGGGGTGTAATCTGCGCACGCGCACTAGCGACTTTCGACGAGATAGTGTCATACAACCACTCGGATGTGAAACCAGTTTGAACAAGCTGTCTCACAAAACCTTGCCCATTTTCTCCCGTTTCCCTCGCCATATTCCTTTTGCACTGCACAACAGTCGCACAAGGCGAACGGCGCCCCGTACTAAATTCTGCAAAAGCAGCATCCCGCAGCTGAGGGCTGGAACACCAGTTCGCAGCTGTGTGCAGAGATATCATTTCGAGCCTCCTTGAGCGTCCTTGAACATAACTCTCTCCTTCTTCCGACTTCTGTTCTACGACAGACATCGCTGAAACCACGCAAGCGCGATAAGGCGTCCTGTTAGGAGGCCGCATGTGTTCAAAAATGGATTCAACTCTTGCTCCACACAGTAGGAGTCGAACCGGGGTCCTCACCTTCAGCTGAGCGCTTGTGCTGTGTTGCCAGGCAGGCTGCCAAGAGGTCATCACGGCTGCACACAAAGGGGAACGGATGAAGCGGACAACACTGCCCTGTGGTTCTAATAACACTCCGAGTTGACCTAGTAAGTTAACCTGACAAGTTGGGCTAGTTGGTACGGATTCATTAACAACGAATAACCTAGTAAGGTTTGCTTCAGAGCTTGCTTCGCAGAGGAAACAACGTGATACGTAGAACACCACATGAAGAAAGCGAGGAGAGAGGGCTCTTGGCTCCGGCTTTATTTTTGTTTAATTTCAAGCTGAACTATCATTTGTATTTCTACTTTCTGCGTAAGCACCCCCACTAGGCTTAATGTATCGAATATTTAGTCGTCAATAGAGCAAAGTAAAAACAAAACTCGCCAAGACAGCCACAAGACAACTCGAAGATCGAGCGTTGCTTCCCCAGGAGCTCTTTGACCACACAAGCCTCGTAACTGGGTCTAAAAGAATCGACGAAGCGATAAAAAGGTACCGGAATAACAGTGTAGATACTTTATACAGCAGCGTCATTCCCGTATGTAGGCTCCAACTTGAGCGTGTGTAAAGCGGGATTTTATTCGTATGACACACATTATGTAACGCAATGACAATGGTCTGAAATCGCGAGAGGGGAACCTCCAACATACGCGATGGAATTCCAATGGAATGAGATTTTTCAGCGAGTGTGCCATGTTGTATGCGCCAGTGATCAGCCTCCGAGTTACGATGCCCAATTGTACCGCTGCACTTCCTAGAAAGAACTCAGGAGCACCCCATCGTTCATTGGAAGAGTTCAACATGAAACAATCATATCAATACCACCAAACGGAGTGCGTTTTGCGAGGAAGTCTCCGACGCATGTTTCCTTTCTTGCATCATCCCCTGGAAAATGGCAGCTTTGTCACTCACCCGAGGCTGCTGGCATTGAGCCGCTGCCTGCTGGTTGGCACCCGACGCTCACGTGACAGCCGATCCGGTTGGCTCCGTTTGCAGCCTGCGCTCAGGACGCAGAAGGCGCTGCGAACTGTGGGAAGAGGACCACATGGAGATGAGACGTCTTACCGCCGTGACGCGCTCTCCAGACGAGCCTATATAGTGCCGCTCTACAACAACCGCTGCTCGGCGCGCAGCTCGTGCGGCACCCTGTTCAGTTCTGAAAAAGAAGCTGACGTTCCGCTCCGGCACTCTCGGTGTGCTGTTGCATCTTCTCAGAGCTTCTCAGTGTTGGAGTTTGTCTGCCATCTAGACGCCAGCTACCAGCACCAACTGATATGTGACAATATCAGGCGTTCCAATGTAACCAAGCTTTTTAAAAAAAACATGAAGTGTAACAGCCCCGTGAAACTGACTGAACTCTGTTGAGGGTCGCTCGCCTGGCCTAGAATGCGGTATTTTTTTTCCAAAGCTGAGCAGCACCATCTATGGGGGCCAGCACGAACTTTGGGATGTAGGGAGACACACTAACACAACAGTCTCCCCCTATGGTCCAAAGTTCATGCTGACCCCTCCCAAAAAGGAATCACACCAACTAGCCCCGAAGAATGCAAATGCAGCACCGTAGTTCCCGCCGGCCTTGTTAGGTGGCGCGGCGGTGCAGTTCGGCGCCGCCACTCTGCCGCAACTCATTCATTCTTTATTATCCATGCCTCGCCTGTACAGAGCGGACAGGCACGTTGATCACAACTATTTGGTGGGTGAAACAGCGTCCGAAAAAAAAAATTATGTCGCCACCATCTGGAAGCCGAAGTAAGGAGCTTTAGCTGTTTGGTAGCGCAATCTGTCGTCCACGCGATGTATTACCACGTGACTAGGCTACTTTTCCATATCTCACGGCGAGTGGGCGCCTACCGCCTTCTGAGCTGCCGAGAGCTGACGTCACGGCCGCCATGTTAAGCCTAACCATAGCTAAATATTAGCCTAATAAGGCCATATTGGTGTAACATGTTCTACTAATTGAGCCCGTTACGAATATGCCATTAGTTAGGTCATGACTTCATCGGCTAATTATAAGCAAATAAATTTATGCTTATCCATCACTAAATATTAACTTCATTAGTTAGTATTGGTATTTTACGTGTTCTACTCATCTAAACGGTTCCAAATATCTAATTCGTTTTATGATGACCTCATTAATTATTGAGTTGTTATAACCTATTAAACAGTCACGTGACTAGTTAATTATGACGTCACAAAACCGTCACTTCATCAATTAGTGTAATTCGTTTTGTGATGACCTCATTAATTACTGAGTTATAACAGATGAAACAGTCACGTGACAAGTTAATTAGGACGTCACAAAACCGTGACCTCATAAATCAATAACAATTCGATATACTAATGACGTCACCAATAAATCACCGATTCGGTTGCTATATCGATTTACTATGGAGGCCGCCATCTTGAATTCATGGGACAGAAAATTTCGCGCCGAAGGGTGGTCCTAGCAGACCCGAAGAAATCGAGAAATGTTTTGAATAAGAGCTGACGCTCTTAATAATGAATTAACTAGGCGGGGCCGATGGCGAACTCCGATCTGGGTTGTAGGGTTTAACCTGAGAGCGGCCGACACGACTAGAAACGCTTCAGATAACGCGCTTGTATGCTGTCTCGACGCGCCTACAGGACGTCGTATAGAATCGTCTGCGAGTGACTGCGATCCCCCAAATGCATTTCGTTTGCACCTAATAAGATGCATCAGGTAACTCACCACAAAATAGTTTTTAATTCAAGTTACAAGTGGGTGCTGCTTTCCGAGATTAAGTGCCGAGCGCCTTTCACCAGTTAATCACGCTCGCCAGCCGTGAAAGATGTCAACGTTGGTGGCGAGTCAATTCTCGCGACGCTTGCGTCTTTCCACTGCGGCCTCCGCTTCGCCCCGACCGACGCCCCGAAACGGCAAAACGAACGCGACGCGATTACTCCTGTGATGCGCGGTGCAGCATGTATATTTTTACTCCCTACCCCTATCTTTTTTCACTATCCTTCTCCCTTTCTTCCCCCCCTCCCCCCTGTCCTTTTATTCCCGCTAGCCGGAGCTCAGGTGCTTCAGGTTTCGATTGCAGATGCCGCGGCTAGCAACATCTTTCACTTCCATTGTTATCTTATTGATAAATAGCCACTAACAACAACAACAGGACGCATGGTGGTATAGCCAGCCACCTCTATCCACCAGTGATCCGCCGCCATCGATTCCGTCTTCGGTTTCACTCGGACGAGAAAGCATGATAAAAGGTACTGCATATTAAGTTTGCAGAGATTCCTCACCCATCAGCTGCAGGATGGAAGCCCAGCTGCCGGCTGCCGGTCACCCCAATACGCGGTGCAGGTATTCCACACGACTCTCGCCTTTGTCGGCGCCTGAGTCTCCGCCAAGTGTTGACGATGGCTGCCCGGCATCCAGGGGGGAGAATCAAACGACCACTTTCATTACTCTTCACCGAGAAATGTGCGATAAAAGGAGTGGCTTGCGGCGCAGCCACGTAGCGAAAAAGACAAGGTCACAAAAGCAGGAACGTCGCAAGGCGAGAAAAAACAACGGCAGGAAAAAACGCAGCGCGCAAGTAAATACGAAGGCAAGGACTCTCAACGTGACGTGAAAAATTGTTAGGCATGCCACGGAGTGAAATAGAAACGAGGGGCGACTCTGCTAGCAAGTTCGCGTGATGAAAGACGGGTAAGGGTTCGCGCGAAAAAAAAAAAAACCGTTAACCAGCTGATACGTGTTCGTCAAGGTTATACGTGCATCTCTTGCCCATGGGTATAGCTGACAGGCGGCAGACTACAGTTGGCCGGAACGTGCCCTAACCTTATTACTGCAAGGCGAGATCTCAATGTTCTTTTTAATCGTCCACTGAACACTGTCCCAGAAAAACACTGCATCACGGCATCACACAAGGCAATCATCGATCATGTCTGGTTGGTCACACAGGAGGTAGTTCACCGACCATGGCACAACAGTCCCTTTGACGCGAAGCCATGCTTCACAGATAACATTTTTTTGAAGCACAGGCATTAGAGACCGCTTTAGCCTGTTTGTCATCTGCCTTTTTGACAGGTCGAGCAAATATAGTAACGAAAAGCGAACAATGAGGAAATCTTATGCCGGCAACCTCCTTCGGGAAACTCCACAAAGCTCCCTCACGGCCATGGCCAGTCAATGCAAACAGGTAAAGCAGATAACTCAATCGCTTTTTCTAACACTGCCAGCAGAAAGAGGTGGCTTGCACATTTGAGCAGGAAAAGCCGTGAGACAAGCTGCTTATTGAACAAGCGAACAAGGCCAGCTCCTCTAGACTCTACAGGAAGAAGCAATTGTCTCCAAGCATAGGTTCTCGTTGAGAGCGCCACACAAAGGTCGTGAAAAGTCGGAGCATCTCTTGTACGTTCTTGCACAACAAATCACTTGCGATACATAACCTATCTTTGTAACAAAGGCGACGTTTGCACACTTGTGTCCGAGCAAACATCGAGAGCTATCGACCCATCCAATAGAGCATTCGATACGTTATTTTGTCTAGTCTTGGTGCTTTGCTGCGCTTAAAATGAGTAAGTGGCACGGGCAGTTCCTATTGCGAAAATTTTGAATCCCTGCAGATGTGCGCCTGTGAATGCACACCGCAGGCTTACGACGAGACACAGTAAGACATAAATAAGCACTGTGATGTGAAATGCCTTCAACTTGTTGTCTAAAAAAAAAACCTGCTCTCTTCCGCGCGATTTGTTCACTATATTTTTTTCAATACAATCGCAGAAGGAGGCGCCCATACAAAATTCTGCTAAACCAGCACTGCCGAAGGTGAGAGCTAATGGCTGTTCGCAGCTGTATGCAGAGAGGGCTTTTGAAGCCTCCTTGAACGTCCATGATCGAAAGACTTTCTTCTTCCGACTAGACTGTTCTATGAGAGATATCGTAGAAACCACGCAAGCGTGATAATTCTAGCGTGTTGTGCAGGCCGCTTGTTTTAACAAAGGCTTAAACTGGCGCTCCCGACAGTTGAGGAGCCGGATCTCACCTTCTGCTCATCACACCTCCTGTGCTGCAAGGCAGGATAGCCAGAGTTCATCGAGGAGGACCGCCTGCACGACAAATTGGAACAGAGAGCTGTAAGCGCGATACATAAAACAGGACATCAAGACACTGAGACAGAGCTATCCTACAAAAAAGGTCTATAGGCAGTCTAGAAACAGTCTACAGACTTTTTAGAATCTATTGCTTTCCTATAGATATTTCTTTTTGTCTATTCATAGTATATAGACAAAGTGTATGGCCATAAATAGTCTATAGATTGCCTATAGACTCTCTATGGGATTTGTAATAAGACTTCTGTAGTGTCTATAGCCTATAGACTTTATAGACAGAAGTCTACAGACAGTCTATAGGCTGTCTAAAGAAGTTTTTGCAAGGGCTCGGCTACTGCTCGGCTCCTTTCGCTTCGTGTGGAACTGTCAATGCTGTTTTACAGCGAAGCTGTTGCTGGCACACTTGCGAAGTGAGCTGCGTCGTCATTAACGTAGCACTTCACGAAAGCATCCCGTTGTTACGTCACATTATGTGACCGCGACGTCACCATCACGTGGCTGGTCACGTTTCGGCATCACGCGACCGTGAACACACCACCTCTTTCCAGTAGGGTGATGTCATGCTGCCAGTGTTGCCAGGGGCATCACAGGGCACTCCGCACACTTTTTGGTGGAGTGTCGTTGCATCGGTAGCTGTGAAACGCCTTATTAGAAGTATTATAGTAAAGGAATTTATTCTGCGTAAAGTGCGCTCAGTACTGTGAATACATCAAATGCTTTGCCATTAATAACGCTTAAAACTACCAAAACTGATAGACCGAAGTTCAAGCATTACTTGACCGAGTTTTTGATGATTCCAGCCGCTAAAGTGGAATTAAAAATGACCGCGTCTTTTGCAGATCGTTTTCGAAAAAAAACAATAGAAATATCGTCCGCTAAATACCCGCACGTCTCAACCATTTACCATGCCAATTATGTGACGCAGTACGACTGCGTGGACCTCCAACGTACGGGATGAGGTTCTCTATGAATGGCTTTCTGTGCGGCTGTGCAAGCTCTGACGCCGCAGCGATACATTCACCAGGAGAGTGCAGTTTGAGCGCTCTCACTACCACCACCGAATGAAGCACGTTACTCCCTCAAGTCACTCTGCCTTGATAGGAGTAAAAAAAAAAAGAACGCAGGACTGTTACGGCTGTGCAACGCGATGTTCAGTGATAGGGGTTTAGGCGTTGAGTGTTGGGGATATATTATTGGCGCACTGGTGTAGTGGCCAAATGAGGCACCCCTGCACTGGCAGGCGGCTGTTCCAAACAGAGCCACCCATAGGCTCATCGAACCAAGTTGACAGTGACATAAGGTCACGTGACATTAACGTGACCACGATATTAACGCATGCACTGGTTACACCGACGACGACGAGAAAGCCAGAGACGGGCGCCTATAACAGTTATCGCTGTAAAAAAAAGCTCCCTGTAAAGAATAATCTGCACATCACCCACTCACAAAGGAGTGTTTTTTTACGAGAGGGTTCGCAACATGCAACTCCTGTCTCGCATCATACTCTGGAAAACTGTACTCACTCACCAAAGGCTGCTGGCCTGATGAACGGCTGCCGGTTGGTCGACCCACGCGACGAAAACATTCCTGATGAACCGGTTGGTTCCGCCTGCAGCTCGCTCGCGGGAGCTCAGACGGCGCTGCGATATGCAGGAGATGATCACACAGCGAATAGATATATAACGCAGCCGTAACGAGCACTTAACATGAACCTTTAAATGCTGACCCTGAAATGAAAGTTCTTCAATGAGACCATGTAGCGAGGGAGGGCGACGCATAAGCTCCAGCGCACAAAATTTTACGCGGATGTCAGCTGCTATGGTTCGTTCTACACTGGACGATAATTAGAGAGTTTCAATTTAGCAAACAAGCTTTGAGGTTTGCTGGCAGTTTGAGGCGGCTTGAAGCTATTTGGCACGCATCGGCAGATAACCGCATGATAACGACATATAAGCGACCTTCACCAAAAACGAAGCTTTCATAAGAAATGCTAAAAAAACAAATACAATTGCTGATTGGCCCTGCACTTTCCACGGTTTCCACCGCCCCCGGTTGTTCCTCCTGGGAACCAGCCTCTGCCGCGGCGCCACCTTGTGTGTTTTTCCCTCTGCACAGACTTCCCTGCCTCTGCCCTACAAGCGGAGGGGAGAGATTTCTATCACTATTTCACCACCTGCCAATCGAGGCAGGTGGGAACACTGAAATGCCGAACACCGCCTTTTCTTCCTCTTGGGTCTTGTGGCAGGTTCCCCACCTCTGCCCTACAAGAAAAGTGGGGATTTTCTTCTCTTCGCACTGCCCCACCTGTAAACCGCAGCAGGTGAACACTACAACGCCGGATGCCGCTTTATCTCCACGGCGGAGTTTATGACGCTTCAGTGGCGTCAGCACAGAAATAGCCACAAACACATGAAATACGAAGCAGCATTCCGGACGCTATGGAGGTGGTTACTGTACTCCTCGAAATCGGAGTTTTACAGTGTGGAAGTTTATTCCCATGGGGGGGTGTGAACAGCCAGGGGCGTTTGTCTCTCACTAGCCTGTTATGTTCAATTTTCCAAAGCCCATGAAGGAAATCCCACAGTGCGGTCTTCTCATTTCGTTTCCTGATAGCATGATCCGTGCATTGCTGTTTTACCATATGTACTGGTTGCTGAGTTTCTATACTCGTGCATATTCCTGTGCTGGCATCTGGTCTACAGAATTAGTCAAATATAATTTATTTAAGGCACGAATATAATGTAAACTGTAAATTGCGGATTTACCGTGCCGAAGCGACACACGGGCTACGAGGGACGCCGCATAGTGGACAGCTACGAAATAATGTGCATCACCTCAGGTTATTTAACGTGCGCTGACATTGCACAACACGCGGGCCTCTGAGATAGTAGCATAGCAAAGCCACGAAGAGAATACTTTTTTGTAATACCCGCACGCTTTTTTTCAGTGTAGGTATGCTTTAAGCATTTATGCCTTCATTCTGTTCGTTGAAGTACACCAAAAATCTCACTGCGAAGGAGTTTTTACCACTCAGCGTCTTACAGCGGTCGCAGTGGCGGGGTTCGAACGCTTAACCTTGTGCTTAGCGGATGAACGGGCTAGCCACCGTCCCGCCGTGGTAGTCGCCCTGCACTACGACACTGATCACTTACCGCAAAGGAAGCGACGCACGTGGTCCACGCCAACCGGGACGCTTGCAAACCTGCCGGCCTGCGCAAGGAGAATGTGACATCATCCTACCTCGTACCGCTCTCGGAGACTGAGGTCTTTTCAGAAGCAGCAGAGGTACGCAGTACACGCGGATATCAAATACTATAACTCAAGGAAAGGAGAGGCTAAACTTGGAAACACATCGAACGCGCACGCATCCCGAGAGGGAGTTCACATCCACCAGCTAACAAAAAAGGTGGCTCTGGCTTACAACACCCCTTGGCACCTTGGCACTGCCCGCGGTAATTTAAAGCGCAGCAGGCTATCCTTCTGTTCTCTTGAAATGTATACCTACGTTCTAGTGCAAAAACACTCCTTTATTAGGTAAGCTGGAAAAAAATTTCAGGGGACACTCACGTTCCGCACTTTAAGAGTACGACGCCATAGCGTAATGGGTTAAGTAGCATATATGCAGGTCATTCTTAACATTCATAGATCCATAGGAGTCCTCAGTGGTGCAGCGGTTAAGCGATGCGCCACTGCCCTGACGATGTTGCCTTTAGCATTTTCGCCCATGCTACTCTACTCTAAAAGACTACCATTTTACGCAATAGCGTTACAGCTCGTTCGGTCGGAAAGCCGTCGGCGTAGTACTAGTCCGCACCACTTGCCGGAAATAATCGGGGCCTCCGTGAAAACATTGTATCATGTCAATTTGTGGTTCTAGGGATTGACGATTGATTGGTGTGTGACAGGCGATGACGAGTTAATTAAATCATTGTAATTTAAAGGAGGATTCAAAGGTGTCAAAATGCTCAGAATAGAAAGCCAATGCTTGGTGATGCTAATTAACAAAATTTAGAGGGTGTAATTCGGGAATTTTAAACAGTAAAGAAAAAACAAATGAAAAATGCGTTCAAAGACGTCAAACTGCTCAGAATCGAAAGCCTCACCCACTACGCTATCGAGTCATACTCTTAGGGCGGAGCTTAAGTGTACTCTCCATTCTTTTAATTTTTTTTTCACTTTTCACTTACACAGTCACAGCGACCGGGACAAAGTATGCACGACTTTGGAGGGTAGTTCCTCTCACCGGGGTCACTTACCCTTTCTTTCTTTCCTTCACTGCTGCAGGGGAAGGGGCGGGGCGCAGAAGGTTTTGTGCCTGGTTGGTTGACACCCACGTGATTGACGCACTTGCACCCGCAAAGCCGCTAGGGGCGCTGCATCGGCGTCGCTGCTTGCCCCTTCATTAAAGATAGAGGAAGGGAAAAACGTGCTGAACGACCTGCCTGTCAGCAGCTGCCCCACTAAAAGCCCCCAGTGGCTCCAGATTTATCTGAACTCACCTGCTTGGATGAGGAACCAATGCGCGAGCCTGACGGGAGACAGGGCAGCTGCCTGCAATCTGACATGCGAGATGGCGGTTAGCGATGATGTCCACAGATGCAAAGGAAATCCATTCGTTGCAGTGATTAAGGTATTTCTGTCGCATTTTTTTACGCGATAGCGTATACAGCTCGTTCGGTCGAAAAGCCGTCGGCATACAGTCGGCACCGCGTGTCGGAAATGATTGGGGCTGCGTAAAAATATCGTATCATGGTCATTTTTGGTTCTAGTGATTGAAGATTGAATGTTGTATGATAGCCGATCACGAGGTAATGAGGCTTTTGCGAATAACTGAATATATAAAGAAATGAAAAATGGAAAAAAGGGGTTCAAAGGCGTCAAATGCTCAGTATGAAAAGCAAATGCTTGATGTTGCTGGTGCATTTTTCCTACCGGATGGTCACGTTCACTCTTTTTTTCTTAACCGCTGAAATGGCTTGCGCACGTTCCAGCATATATACCCCAACTCTGGCTCTCACCGGGTGTAACTGGCTACGCCAGCGAACTGCACCCTCGATAGACAATGCCAATTCTTAACGTGTCCGGTTGTGCGCGTGTGTGGCGTACGGGTTACTCACGGATATGCTATGAAGGCACATATCACGGCGCGTGTTGCACAAACGACATCTAACGACTGTTCTCGCACTGGTTGAGCCACACCCAACAACGACGCGCGCTTTTGACTCCCCGAAAAGCGCCGAACGATCCTCGTATGGTGGCTTATGTCTCCGTGTCCTTTGAGTCGCGCCAATGCGAATCTGTCTGTGTTCGAAAAGCTTTCCCATGGCGTTACTTCGTCGTTTTACGATCCGTAGGCGACTTTAAGAGAGAGCCGACCAATGCCAACCTTTCTCTGTTGCTGGATGGCTGCCGGAGTTACGGTCATGATGGTCCCGAGAGTGTGTCCCCGAGCGCCTGCGGTCAGCGGCCATATCCAAAGCGCCGGTAGCCTCCCTGAAAAGGCAATTAGCAAATCTGGTTAATTAGCAAGAAGACGTAACAAACTATAAATATATTAATCTGGCATCTAGCCAAGTGGAACTCGCTCAGTCGAATTGCAAAGTCAATCTTTCACTGCTCCGCTTCGCTGTGCGTACCTTCAGCTTTGTCCCAATTGACACGGCGCATGCGCACAGCTGTTGCAGCTGTTGCGCGCCGTGCAGTTCCGCGCCGCGCCGTTGGTCACGTGAGTGACCAACGGCGCCGCTACGGAGCTGAAGTGGGGCCAAGCTTAAAGTGTCGAAGAGGTAGCGTAGTGTAGTCATCGCTACGAAAATTCCACTGCGCGGGCCTTTTTCCCTCTCAGGGTTCGCTTCCCATTGCAAGGTTCGAACACATTGACCTCGTGCTTAAGGACTGAACACCGCTGTCAGCGACATGCCCCGCCACTCGACAGTGACAACTTACGGCATAGTGGACGCAAGGCTGCGGCGTGCAAGTGGCGTCTTTTCCACCACACAGCTTCACTCGCGACGCAGGCATGTCATGCGACCCGGTGTCCTTGGAATCCTGCCGGCCTGCACATGGAGAATGTTACGTCAGCCTACACTATGACGCAGTTCGAAATTCAGCCTTCAAGGAGGCAGCAGGTGGGATTTTGTCCACGGAGTAATAAAATGCCCCCTCGAGGACACCACAAGCAAGAACTTCGTGCTCGAGAGCTGAAGTGTTTTTTAATGCCAAATTAAAATGACAAACACTCGTTTCACACGAATAACAATGCCCGGTTGTACCGTCATCAGCCAAGCTCTCTTTATTTCCATATATTCAAATATTATCATCTCATATTTGGAGCAGATTTTTTTCTAACAAACTTCGTGAGCACAATTTTTCGGGAACTCAATTCTAGAGTGGGGGAAACTGAGGAATCAGATTTATACCGCGCGACAATACGCACGCTGTATACGGGAAAATACGGTAAAACAGGCGCCAGCATCGCGTGAACACAATGACACCAAAGCCACTGCGCTCGACATGACAGATTGTTGCTCTTAAGGGGAATGCAAGCATGTAAAGGCAGGTCATAAATTTATAGGTTCTACCTCTGAAGACAGTGAAGACGAAGAACACCTTCTCCAGAGCTTCTCCCTCTCAATATAATTAAGACGAATAAATGAACCAAATTACAATTGATCATTCCTACAGTGTCGAGATACAAAATCAATCTCATTGAAAAAATGCAGCCGCTAGCAGGCCAGTTAATCATTCCTTCCGATGTACAGATACAAAATCTAAAAAGAAAAAAATGCGGCATCTAGCAGGCCACTCCGCCAAACATGCTAGAAGTGATGGAATATCTCTAAACACCACCGTTTTTTAACTTCCCTTTCACTGAAATGCTGGAGTTGAAATTGTGATACAGGTCAGTAGTGATTGATGGCCCGCACTTGATGACTCAACAGTTCGGGCGTCTAGTTGCAGAAGCCAAGGTTGCGAGACACAGGCCTAGTTTATAAATGCGCAATATTTGTGTTTTATAGAAACCACAATACCTGGAACGACACAAACCACAAAAGACCTATACACCTAAAAACACCCACCCTTATTCCATGTCGGCTATTAATGGCCACAAGCCTTCCTGTCATAAATATGACATAAATCTGTTTTTCGGTCACTACAAATCCGGTTGAAAGGCAGGGTTTATGGTATATGGAGTTTAACGTCCCAGTGCGATCCAGGCTATGAGGGATGCCGTAGTGGAGGGCTCTGGATAATTTCGACCGCCTGGGGTTTTTAACGTGCACTGACATCGCACAGTACACACATCCGCCACCGCCGGGATCGAACACGGGTATTTTGGGTGAGAGGCCGAGCACCATAACCACTGATCCACCGCGGTGGATTCCACAGACAGGATCATTGAACATACAGTACTTACTTATGCACCTGCTCAGGCGTATTTACATTACCTGCGGATAGACAGGAATCCACCAGGTAACTCAAGATGGTACGTTAGGCAGTTAAAGTAGCTCAACAGCTGCTGTATCTCGCTGGTTGGAGCTATCCTTATCTGAGGGCCAAGTTTACTGTTCCTTTCCTCTAAAGGACTATAGATGAGTTGCGCACGTTCCAGCATCCCCTGACGCCTGGTTTCCTTGGGCGCTGGCGTATAAACCACCGAAGCAAGGCGTGGATAGCCATTGCCGCTTACATCGCCTCCGGTTGTGTGCGTGTGTGGTGTACAGATCATGACCATGTTAAAGGGGCATAGATGGCGACGCGGGTTACACAAATGGCACGTAAACACTGCTCCCGTATTTGCTGAGCCACAGCCAGTGACGCGCGCTTAGTACTTTCCGAACAATGCCGAACGATCCCCTTATGGCGGCCTGCGTTTCCGCGTCTTCCTAGGCGCCAACCACTTCGCAGTCTCCGAGTGGCTTACAACGTTTTCCCATATGTTCACATCGTGGTATAATGATACGTAGGGTGGTATCGGAGAGGCTGAAGAATCCCAACGTACCCGGGCTAGTAGAGGCTTCCGAGCTGCGGCCAGGAGAGCCCTGGAGCTGATTTCCTGGCTGCCTCCGACGAGGTGCCACATCCAAACCACCGGTCGCCTTTTCTGCGAAGGCGTAGAGCACATCGGGTTAATTAGCTAGGAGGGATAACAAATACGGATAAACAAACATTATTTACGTTGCGGAAGAAAATCAAAAAAAGAAAATCGGCAATGGCTTAACTCGAATTCAGCGATATGCAAGCAGGCTTGCTAAGCGTCTGCGGCTCGTCCATGGCAGCTCCACTACACGCTCGTGACAACCGTTGTGTATGTATCCACACGACCACGTGGCTATGACGTGGTATCACATGGTCTAACGACACATCCATAGGATGTCACGTGGCTTCACATCACCCCATCGAACGTTGTTAAGGACAAAAGTCAACCAAAATGTCACCAAATGTCAAAGGTCAGAGGTGAACTTAAGGTCTTGGCTTAAGGCTAAAGGTCAAGGGTTCGACACCATAACTGTACCACATATAGTCATTACACGGCTAACGTGGCTGGACTGAAAGTCGTTCAAGGTAATTTTCCTGCCTATGCGACGACTGCTTTATCTAGCGTAGTTAAGCTTTTCACTTCAAAACAATTACTGATTTCACCTCTAAGGAGGTTCATGATTAACTATTACACCTGAAGAAATCGAGCATCGCTTCCTTCAGGTTCTCGAGAGAACAACTGGAAACTCTAGATCTAATTTTGTGGTAATACGTAACGTTTAAGGTCTTGGCTGCAAGGGGGCTGCGAAGGAAGGACGCGGTAATGGAGGGCTCTTGATGATTTTTGACCCTCTGGGTGTTCTTCAGCGTGCACTCGCAGCGCGTTGTGGTAGGGAAGTTTGGCTGTTAACTGGATCTCACAATTTTCATAACAGCATTTACATAACAGCGAAATGAAAAAAAAGCTGTACAGAGAGATGGTAGAGGATCTTTAGCACATATCAAAGGGCCGAAACTTTTCCGAGCTCTCCACTACGTCTTTCATTGCCCTCAATGAACATACGTGACTAAACACTCTTCGCGAAGAGATAACGATCAAACCTTTAAAAAATTAAGTCTCAACAAGAAATCAGGCCGCAAATCTGCAATTCACCGGACGTGTACTCTTACTGGTTATGCGAACAAGAGCGGCAACTGGTGTGGCACCACATCCCGATGTCTCGTTCAGAAAATATCCTTGCCGGATATGGGATGTCTGCTGCGTAAATGCAGCCCGCTGCATTCGCATCAGCGTCCCTGGTGAAGCCTAGTGAAGGACTTATGCTGAGAACGTGGAGTAACCGGGTGCAGGGACCAACCATGTGTCGTGTGTCGGGTGGGGGGGGGGGGGGGTGCTGGCGGTAAGGCGCCGCTCGGTTCCTTAAGATGCTGAACCATGAAATCCCACTTCGCTTCGCCTCCATGTCGGTGGCGCATAGATCTGGATCTTGGCATGAACGAGATCTCGTTACGCATAGCGTTTGCGGCTACACTATAAAAACAATTATGCCTATGTGGGAGTAAAAAGGCAGCAAGCTGTCCTGTAGCTTAGGGAGGGTGCTAAAGGACAGATTACTCCCTTTCTACTCCTTTTCGTTTTAGAGTACCGCTAAGAGCGCGCTTTGGCTCCGTTCCACCCGATTCAGCCTTCCGCGCTCTGGCCTCACGCTTACGTGCAAGCGTTCCGAGCAGGTGGCTTTCTTTTCCCCTTGTCCGTTCTATTAGTTGCACCAGTCACGCGAGTCGCCCGTTTTCCCACTCACCACAGTCCTAAAGGAGCGAGAAGGGAGCAGGCTGGAGAGGGGAGTGCTAGGAAGACATCAACGACTTGATTTCGCTTAACGTACGCAACCTGATTATTGCAGGATGGACACCTGTACCTGTCGGCTGCGAGTCGTGCATGAATGTAGATTTGACGATGCTTGGCACTGATGGTGGCAAAAATGCATGAAAGTGATAAGAGCAGTGATAAGGCAGGGAAACTTGAAAGCCCTTAATACTACATAGAAACATTTTACTCACCTAGTTTAAAACATTACTTTAATGCCCGCTCATAGAATCCGCACTCTAGTATTGTTTGTTAGTCTGGTGTAATGTGATAAAGCAGAATCTCACCTCATTGTTTATTGTAAAAAAAAACTTTACTCGCGCCCTTTTTCTACAGACGCATTATCATAAGTAAAAAATAAATCCTTTAGAAGACATGTTTTCACTTCGTGCTGTTGTGCATGTTTACTAGAAAATATGATTTTTACATTCAACATTCATAAAACATGATGCACAGAACCTCAGACACGCAGGTCATGCAACTCGTCTAATTTGAACTATGGTATGCAGGTGACCTTCATGTTGTTTCGGTTGTTATCAATTAACTGCATTTCCTCTACAACTTATCTCAGGATTTTAAAAGTGTTCTCTGATTGAAACATGTTCTTGCGCTATCTTGTTTCAGCTTTTGGTACATGACATTTGTTTCAATTACCTGGCTGGCTAGAGGCGTTATGCTTCATGTGCTTGATGCTGTGTTACTTCGTCCAGAGCCCCGTCAAGCAGTCTTGCCTGCCTTTAGCTGTTGGCTTCAGGATTTTTTTGATAATTCGAAAAATAAGCGAATTCTAAAAAACGCCACTGTTGAACCTGAGGCCGGTAATCTTGCGCTAACTGGACATCCCGCGTGGTTTCTCTACGGTACGACACTCCACTTGGCCACGCTAGCTCCGCTAAGCCTGGCGGGTGAGCGCACTGCGCATGCGCACTTCAGCGCCCGCTTAGTAGGGAGTGAAAACCGGTCTTGGCACTGCACCTGTGGTCTCGGCAAGCTGTACCATCTCGGGCTGCCCGAAGGAGCTCGTGCCGCTTCAAGAGGAGCTGCTGGTGGCTGCAAGTGCAAGGTAAGCGAGAGTTGCAGTCAGATGCACCGTGCATACAAGCTCTGCACTTCAGCAGCCAAAGTACGCCAGCGAAAATGCCAACGCGTCGGTAAACTCGCATACCAAGTGCACGGACATAGGTCATATTGAAACTTATTGGAGGCATCAGTGCGAACGTGGTAAGTAACGTCATTGTCTCCACACATCAACACCAGCAATATCGACCCTGCTGCACGTAGTATTGTGATTAACAAGGATAAAACAGGGGCTCACTGGAAACACTTAACAAGGGCAATCTGCTCATGCGCGCCTCTTCGCCTCCAGCTCCACTCATCGTCATCGTCATCAGCCTGACTACGCTTAGTGCAGGGCAGAGGCCTCTCCCATGTCTCTCCAATTAACCTTGTCTTTTGCCAGCTGCGCCCAGCCTACACCCGCAAACTTGATCTCATCAACCCACCTAACCTGCCACAGCGTGCTACGCTTGCCTTCTCTTGGAATCCACTCCGTTACCCTTAGGGAATACCAGTTATCTTGCCTTCGCATTACATGCTATGCCCACTTCTTCCTCTTGATTTCGACTAGGATGGCATTAACCCGTGTTCGTTCCCTCACCCGCTATGCCCTCTTCCGGTTACACTTATCATTGCAATGCTCTTTCCACAGCTCGCTGCATGCGTTGTCCTTAAGTTAGGCTAACTATGCCAAAAACAGATTAAGTGACACCATTTGTCCGAGAAATAGATGACTTACCATATGCGCAGTAGTTCTGGAATGGCGCGCATCTGCAGTTCGTGCAGTCGCGCGACGCAGTTATTTCACATGACCGGCTCTCGCTCCGACTGAACTGCGCAAAGGGAGTCATTGGAAAAAGTTTTACACATCTCTGTAAGAAAGCAAAGTTCGAAGAAGCCAACAAATTACAGGATTGTTCTTGCCTGCTTAAGAGCGGAAATACAAAAGCCTTTCGCTTTCCTCTCTTTCTTGCTCCATTTCTCATTCATTTTTATCATCGTTTGTATTGTTGCTGTTTTATTTGGTGTTATTTTTGTTTTTATTTTGATTTATATTGTATTATGTTTATAATTTTATTCTTTATATTATTTTTACATAACTTGTTTTTTATTTTTATTCTTGAATATTATTTTGTTTATATGTATTTTAGCGAAGTTTTTGCTATCAACACATTCACAAAAAACCCGCTTCACGCGGAGCAATTATATAAATCACCTTAATTACAACTCGTCAACCAAATTTCTGCCATTTTAAGAAAAACTCACACAGTATACTAACACAAAATTTTTCACATCTCTCTATATAGGACGACAGGATTGTGCGGACAGAATTTGCGGACACATTTTGCGGACGCTTTTTCCTGATGCGACATACCCATTTGATGCTTTCTCATTAATAATTGGCGGTATAACAGCGGCTACAATGATGAATCTCCGTCCTTAGTGCGCGAGCACCAAAACTCCCGATCTCAGATTTCGCCCACGTTGATCTGTTGGAAGCATCCGAAGCATCTCTCTGTGACCTTGAGGTTGCTTGGGAAGAGCAACCTGGGAAGAGTGACAGCAGTCGACTGAAGACTTGATATTAAACTGCAAGAACAGCTGCGAACTCAGCCGCTGTAGAAACTGAGGGGAAGGATGCCACTTGTCCAGTTGGGAGGTAAATTAAATGTGGCGAGGTATCGCGTCCAAATAGAAACGCCAGCTCTGCAAAGGTGCGTGGTACACGAGCGGATGTATACCCTTACTCATTATTTCCCGCTTTTAATTAAAATGAATGTTAGAACAATGCGCAGTCTCCAGCCTGTAGTGGAACTGCAACAGAACCAAATCTTTCCTGGAAGAAACAGAGTGGCTGTGACTCAACTCATCTGAGCCAGGATATACAGAGCGAAAGCTCTGTTAAGCATTTTTAGGCAATGTTTATCTTTGGTTTATCTTTACTGTTTGAAGACTTCAGCGAGAGCAAATTGTTTCATCGAGAACAAATCACGTGATGCATCACGTGCCACACGTGCAAGAGCGAGCGTCCAGAGCGGCGGTCGGCACAACGGCGGACGTGACTGCCAAGCGTAAGAGCGAATCACGTGACACATCACATGCCACAACTGGCGAGGAGGAATGGTCCAGCAGCAACCAGCGCATCGGCGGACGTTACTGCCAAGCAATCAGCTGTGGCGATGATGCAGAAGATCAGCAGCACCTGACATGCGCGAATTAGCACCTGTGGCACGCCTCCCGTTAGAGGTCGAATCTGAGAGCGAGATGACCTTCAAGCTCAGCACGAGAGGAGTGGAGCTTTTCGCTCTAAAAGGAAATGCATTACAGCGTACGAGCCAGCAGACGCCCCTTCAACCCGAGAGCCGGAATGGATTCCAAATTTGCGTCTACCCTTGAGCCTAAGCGGGCTGAAAATGCACCGAAAGCACATATGCCCAGGAGATCTTCTCATGTTGAAAAGGTTAGCCGCTGCAGAGTGGAATCACTCGCCAATTTGGGGCTCGCAATATTTGGCCTTTTCAAACCAATGCATCTATAACGCACTTGCTTCATGAATCCCAAATATGGGGATACGTTACCTACTGCAACCAAATTGCTGAATGTTAGAGCCCCTGAAGCATAAATTCGTTGCTATAGAAGTGTAATATCTGGGCACTGCAACACCAGCCAAGCATTTTAGGCATGAAGGCACGGTACTTGCCCATGCGGCACCAGCAACGGTTCAGTTCGGGAAGGCCCGCACCTTGGGACAGGGACACTGACGGTATACCACGATCACGACGAGCCAAAAACTCGGAATAACCCGGTTGGAGCTGCAGTTAGATCCGATGCTTGGACACCAGTCACGCGTCTTAAGACGATGCAAGATAAACGCTGGCGTTCGCGAGAGAATTTACTCTTTAAGCTAATACCACATGAGCGGTTAGCACGTTCACAATTCACATTGCTGCTTTTTCCTATCAGTAGTAGCTGTGCGGGACTTTTTTTGTGCTTATTCATTCTCAATGATGGTTTCAATAACAAGATTGTCCTTAAGTCTGCAAATGAGAAAGCCTGTCCTTTTCCTCTTCTCACCCCCCATTTCATTGAAGCTTTGTCCTGTTATTATTTATTTTATTGCAGTAATTTGCTTTTTTAATTCTTTATTTTGATTTCTAACGCGGGTTTTTCCATGATGCCAGTACGCGTACCATGACATCATCGGGTGACGTCCAGCTGTTATGTCGACGTCCATGGCTGTTGTGACGTCGAGATGTCATGTCGACGTTCGTGGCTATTGTGACGTCCGAGTGCAATTTTAATGTTTAAATAAATAACTGATTACAACCCATCAACCAGATTTCTCGCGCAGGAAGATCTCATCACATACTCTCTAAACCAATGAAACCTTTGCACATTAATCTTCACAGAACGACGTAACCGAGAGGACAAATTTTGTGGACAAGAAACACAGGACATAGCCTTTTTTCCAGACTTGCATTCGCATTAAAACGGCTGAAACACTACGGTTGCCAAATGCCTGTGCCGCCCTGAAGGCAGCTTCCCTCACCGGCGACAGCTGCTGCTTTCCCCTCCTTTATCCCCGGTGGACGGGCGGCCCAGGGAAGTCGCAGGCGTCGGCGCCTTCCCAGACACCCACGTGATGAACGCACTTCGGCGCTGCGGTGGCCGTGGCTGCACCTTTCGCAGCGGTTTCCTCCTCCTTTCCGTCACGGTGCTCGCTCCTTCAGCACAAAGAAAGAACGCGTATCATACCCGAGAATTCCGGAACAAAGCATTATTTTGAACAGGAATGGGTTTACGAACGCAATTTTTCATATATTGCAAGATTTCGCAATAACAATATATCTGCAGGTCTCCCGTCGACAGGCTTGCATTTGTTTTTTGCTATCAAGGTTTTTGTTTTTGTCAAAAGCGTTGCCCATTGGTTTCCACGCAGTCCGAAATGCTAGATGCGAGCGATGGAAAGAAAGATTTTGCTACGCACAGGAAGAATGGATCAGTACCTTCAATACTTCCATAACAGTGCCTTAAAACTTTGCAATAGGCAAAATTTTTATCGAAGAATGTTGGACATGCATCCTGTATGCCGTGCCAGAAAACTCCGCCCTGAAGGCGAGGAGTTCTTCCAATTGCTGGGTTTATTCACTTACGTCCGTGGGGTGTGGTTGTTGCTTGATGAGCCTGACGGTAGACAGGGCTGTTTTCTGCAGTCAGACATACGAGATGGCGGTTAGTTCCCGAAAAGTGCAAGTCAATATTTCTGTGGCCGTGGTTAAGGAAACTTGTTGGTGAGTTAGGGTTGTGTCGCATTATATATGTTCGGATTTTTTTCACCACACATGAGAAGAAATCCAACAAACGACGTGCGGTGAGAAATAAACGACCAGGATGAAAACACACCAAGAAAAACGACCTTATTTGAACTAAACATGGCATGAAAGACATTTTTAGTTATAAAATGAAGTTTGTCATATCGAAGTCTTAAAGTTACTCAGTGCATGTGGAAGACTTGACGGCAGCATCTGTAGGCCATACACAGTTCACTATGCCTAATGCCCACCCTTGCGCTGTAAAGCTATTAGCCCTCACCGGGCGCCCGATCTTATGTTCGCCATTAGCGTTGATCTGAAATCCGGAAAACCTTGTGTGAGCACGCATATGAATATTATGGCGCCAACTGCGCGGCACTGGGACGCTGGGGCTGCGTATCCTTAGACGGACGCAAAAGTGGCTGAGTGGTGCAGAGTAAAAAAAAATGCTTTTAAGAAATTCTCATAGAAGATGGCACCAGCTTTCGCTCTATGTAATATTGAAAAACAATTTAGAACATTCATCCTCCTAGGATACACACATGAAAAATATACACGCCCTACCTTCGTTTTCTTTGGTATGAAGAAGTTGAGAAATGCCACGAATACGAATCTATGCTTCACTTCAGTCCCACGCTTCTTATATATCAAATGATCAAGAACAATAACACGATTAACGCGCTTCTTTCATTTCGGCTGAGGTGGTCTCCACTTTTGCTAGCGCTGTAAGTTAGTTAAGGGGTGGAGTACCGACCCTAGCTGGAACTTTTTGTTCATAGCCTATCGTCGAACGCAGTTAAGTAGAACTTGTCAGGCCAGTTGGTCCATTATAGATGCGAAGAAAGAACTGCTCAAACGAGATATGGACTCGTTAGCGCAGTTCTTTGTTTGCATCTTGGAACTTAGTTTCTCTTGATTTCTACATTGCCTGATTTATTAAGCACTTCAGATGGCATTATGCGCACGTGTGCACCGCGTGCATGCAGGCTGAATGTTTGCGCACATTTCTGTGCACTGTTGCTCTGACAGCAGATCGGCACGAATGCGTTGATTACAATCTCTGTGGTACCTCGTGATCAGTGCTCCATGGCTTCAAGCGCATCGACAGCTGTGCCTCATTGCCAGTTTTATCCTGTGCTTCTTTTCCAATCCGCGGATGTGACTCGAGTTTTCGCTTGCGGCTACGTTTCTTATCTGCCTCGATTCCCTCAGAATTTAGCTATAAGATATATGACAGAGCCGGTGCCAAAATACAACACATTTTTGTCGCCTGTTTTTACGACTGATTTTTCTGTAGCATTGCGAAGTTGGGTGTTGAGACAGAACCGGCTCTGTCGTTATGACAGGAGACTGCTCAATACTACACAAAGTCCTGTCGTTACGAAAAGTTCTTCCATAGTCATGGCCTAAAACACTATAGGAAAGTCTATGAGAACAGAAAATTTCCTGTTCTGTTTTTCGGTAGGGCAGCCTTAATAGCAGCTGCCACTGCGTCCAATGTGCAAATTTACCGCTACGGTTTTTTTATGATGATCAGCTGTGCATATTTGTGACGACGCGGTGTGTCACTCAACAGGTAACAACAGGTAGCAGGGGGTTTGCTTTCAATTAGAGTCGCAGTCTGGCCACATACTGCTGTTTTCCCCGTCATAAAATAAGCAAAGCTTTTCCTTCTTTTTTGGGAAACTTTATGGCTTGAGTTCAATTAAAATGCACCACTTTCGACAGCAATGTGCGTTTTAAACGTGCGGCGTTCTAGAATGACCCGGTGCGGTCTTTACAAAGATTTGCCAAATTGTTACATGCACGGGTGTTACATGCAGGTATGGGAGGAGGCAGGGCATGACAGATGTATCAAGCGCACTGAACTGTACTAACCTGCACTGAGTGGGCCGAACGCTTTGGGAGTGTGGCCAGGATTTCCGTGTCAGTGGCTTTCACTCCGCAGTAGAAGGGCAAGTTGGCTACGAAGGTGAAGAGCATGCCTTTTCATTAAATCAGCCGGAAGGCACGTTTATTACGGGTTAAAAAAAAAATACCGCCCTATAGATGTGGTCGATTACACAGCGCTATGGCAGATGACTGCTTTTAAATAAACCGCGTCTCTTCAAGTCTGTTACGAAGAGCAGGTAGGCTGATAAGATTAAGAAGTTTGCGGGGATACGGTGCCTGCGGCTGGAACAGGACAGGGTTACTTGGTGAGATGTAGAAGAGGCCTTTGCCCTGCAGTGGGTGTAGCCATGTTGATGATGATGATAATGATGATGCGAAATAAGATAGGCAAAGCTGTTCCTTGTTTTCGGAGTAACTTTAAGGATTGAATTTAATTGAAATATAGCGTTTTTAACAGCAATTCTTGAGACACTTGAGGGTGCTTACGTGCTGTGAATGCGAAAGCATCAGTGTGTTATCGCGAGCTTTAGATCTCGACGCTGGTTGCACACTCAGAAATGAAGACACGCCTCCGAACTCTAATTCCACAAACACTCAACCTACAAAGGCCCGAGTGAAACACTCGTACACAGTTTTCGAACACCTATGGCGAGCTGGCCTCCAACCTGACTAAGAAGCGGATGCTATATGGAACGAGAGAAATCGTATGACACTACCCGCAAGGTTGTACGACTAACGGTTGCTTCACATTTTGAATACGAAAATTGGTTTCTGGGGAAGGACATGGCGCAGTAACTGCCTCACATAGACATCGTGGCGGACACCTCAATCGCGCCTTGAGGGAAGAGGTAAAGTCTGGGAAGGCATACAATTGAAGGTGCATACGTCATCGGTTCGAACCCCTGTTGCAAGCTCGCCTTTAATCTGACTAAAACATGCAAGCTATATGCAAAAAGAAATGCTATGACACCAGCCGGAACGCTGTGCGGTGAACGGTTGCTCATAATTTTGGTGCGAATGTTGTCGGGAATGCTGCCAAGACATTGAGGTCAGCCAGTGATGGACATATATCTATAATGCTATTGAATTTTAATCTACTGTATGAGTTATGTAATGGCAAAGAAAGAACAGACTCCTTGTCTGCGGGGGGATACGCAAAGAGGTCTCCGGTCCGCTGAAGGGGCCTATAAACGTCATCACGTCGAGGCGGAGCTTAATTTCTCCTGAATAGGTTTTGCGGGATAGCATATACAAGTCGTTCAGTCGAAAAGCCGTCGGCGTGGTAATCGGCACCGCATGTCGGAAATAATTGGGGCTGCGTAATAAAAATCGTACCATGGAAATTTGTTTCAAATTTGTGGTTTCAGTGATTGATGATTGATTGGTGTGTGATAAGTGATGACGAGTTAATAGAACTATTGCAATTAATTTAATGAAAAAATTGAAAGAAAGGGCTCAAAGCTTGTCAAAATGCTCATTAAGACAATTTATAGCGCGCAATTGAGGAATTAACTAAAACAATTCAAAGAATGAGAAATGCCTTCAATGGTGCCAAACTGCTCAGAATAGGAAAGCCTAATCCACTGCGCTATCGCGTCATTCCCTTAAGGCGGAGCCTAAGTGCTCATCCCGCTGAAGGTTTTTCATTTCACCGCGATCAGATTCCTGCCATTTCTCCCACCTCCGCTGTGATGACGAGGCCAGTGACCGTCCCTACAAATTCCACACATAACCTGCCCTTCTCCCCCTGTACTCCTTGCCAGAACAAGGAGCACCCCACAGCACTGTGACAAAGGACGGTCTCTCCCCCCTTTCCATGCCTAAACTCTGCTGCAGGCAGAGTTCGGGAGCAGTTGGAACTTCATTTATTTTTGTACTTTGTAAAGAGCGTGCAAAGCTCTCCCCTGTCCTTTCTTGCTTTGGCTTTCCTCTGTACTTTTTTTGGCTATCCTTTCCCTATCACCTCCGGGTTATTGCAGCTTGGATGCTTAAGATATCAGGTAGCAATTGCCGCGGGGGGCAACATTCTTTTCCTTAACATTGAAAAAATAAAAATAAACCCCTACTACTACAAACACCAGGAGCTCTCATTGGTTCGAAGAATGTGTGTGAGTGTCGTCTGGGTTTAAGACCTTTTGGTTAGAAAACAAGCCTTGCAGAGAAGACGACTCACAGGTTTCCGCAAATGATCATCACCGTCCCGCGCAGCGATTTGCCAGCGTCAGGAGATTTTGCGATTAAAAAAAGCATTATTTGTTTTGCATTCTGTCCGTCGCTGCCTCATGGCTCGTCTTTGATTACTACTTTTCGCACATCGTGCACATGCATGACTGAGGCCGGTAAACCCGACAAATCTCTCACACCAATTTGCGCTTACCTCAGGAGCGCAATGGCTCGCCGCTGCCGTGGGACGGAATGGTAGGTGCGCGCGCACGCGACGCAGGTGTTCCACACGACCGGCTTCAGCGACACATGACCTGCACAAGAATAACCTATCTGGAGCCTCTATGAATAACCTATCAGGAGCCTGTATGAATAACTTTGTGGAGCCTCTATGAATGAGATTTCTGTAGCCTCTATGAATAACATTTCTGAAGCCTCTATGAATAACCTATCTGGAGCCTCTATGAACTGTTTTCTAGAGCTTCTATGAATACCCTTTCTGGAGCCTCTATAAATAACCCATCTGGAGCCTCTATGAATAACTTTCTGGAGCCTCTATGAATGTGATTTCTGGAGCCTCTATGAATAGCATTTCTGGAGCCTGTATGAATAACCTATCTGGAGCCTCTATGAACTGTTTTCTAGAGCTTCTATGAATACTCTTTCTGGAGCCTCTGTGAATAACCTATCTGGAGCCTCCAGCATAGCGCTTCCAAGCGGCACTGAGGGCTACTTGAGGCCGGTCTATAACGACAAATTACCACGTATCAGAGAAGTACAAATATGGTTTAAAAGACCTGAAGGCTAAAGTGTTTATATAAGCTACGTAAGGAGAGAAGTATAAAACAAGGGTATTTGCCGATAGTGGTCGCTTTCACAGGAAAACTGTGATTACGCTAAACCTTAATCCACCAATCTCTGAGGCTTGGTTAGTGTACAGGCCCTACATACCAAAACGTACGCAGGGTTGTACGCTGATGTTTGCGTTGCACGTTGTAAAAAAAAAGCTTTATACGTACCCGTGGACAGCTGGCTGCTGGCGCTGGATGACCTGATAAAAAACAACAAAAACAACGTAAATAATTTATTGAAGAGCGATCGTCCTCACGACTTCAGAGCTAAAACAGTTGGCAACTCACCCATGCATTTCAGCAGAAGGCACCGCCGGATACCACTTCCCCAACCGCAAACTGGCCGGCAATGAAGTAGCACGTCCGAAGATGGCTGGTTGCTCTGCAAAGACCATAATTTGTCGGCTGTGTCACAGACCAGAGCATACACAAACGACAGCAGGTTTCTTACGTTTGATTGAAATCACTCTTGAGTTAAGCGAAGCGTAAGCGCTCACTATCTTCTGGCAGAATCCGAGTATCTTTCGAAAGGAAACGTTATACACGGTCTTCTATGGCAGCTTCCTCAAGAAGAGCAGTGATAAGAGGCGGCATCCCGTCACCAGCCTGGAGCCGAATCGGTGGAGACATTGCATTTCTGGAGCGGTTGCAATTGGCTTTTATCCTGTGTATCGGCATTTATTTCGTGTTCGATAGCAAAAGAAAGCAAAGAAATTTTTTTGTTGTATTTTTGCCACATAAGTACCTAGGGTCATCATGAGCCAGACACGGTGTTGTTGACTTATTGAATTGTTTTGTTGAAGACCTCGAAGTATGTTTAAAATGTCAGAGTTAGTTAAAACGTTTGCTTGTTTTCAAAAAGGTGCTAACATGCAAAAAATTCTACCAAGGCATCTGCTGGCAGCAGTCCTGGGCGGGACGAGATCTCGCGTGATCAAACTCGCGTGAAATGTATTAGTTCGCTACCCCTAGGTGCCTCGCCAGCGAAACAGCCGTCATATCTCCAGATGAAACCTCGGAATAACTCGGGGAAAATCGGAGGTGCGTCACGCCAGCTGCAGCCATTGAGAGAAGTTCTGGTAACCTCGGAGGAGCTTCGTGCCAGCTGCAGACAGTAGAAGCAGGGCGTCGCGACAGCTTAAGCCGTGTTAAGTAGAGTGGGTGTGAAGATAAGAGCGAGAAACGGGGTTGCGCGAGCTTGAAGATGCCAGCGAGAAAAGAGGCGAAGGAATCTCCCTTACATAAATATATTTAGCTAGTCTATAGACTGTTATAGTCTGACACGGCGATCCTACTCACTGGCATATAACTTGTTCGCCGCTCGAGCCATGCTGCCAGGGCGACGCAGGTGGGCTCGTCGGCGTCGTGGCTGACACCCACGCGATGAAGGCATTCCCGGCGTTCACCGGGGCTCCCTACTTTTATAGGAGGAGCCCCGCGCTTCTGCGGCGAGGAATGTGCGAGCCTGACAAGACACAGCAGCAGTCCGCCTGCAGTTTGACACGCACAAAAAAAGAATCATCATCAGCAGCAGCCTGGCTGCACCCTCACAAGCCGATTTCTTCCTCGTGATTTCGACTAGGATGTGATTAACCCACGTCTGTTCTCTCACCCACTCTGCCCGCTTCCGGTATCTTAACGTTACACCTTGGCAGGAGCCGCCAAGACTGGACGCATGCAAGTACTCCCACCCAATCGGCTCAAAGGCAGAACGACCTGTGCCCGAAGGATCGTCTGAAAGTCTTTAAGCCGCTGCGATGCGAAAGCTACGCTCAAGGAAGTAGCAAAAGTTACGCTCTGCGAAGAAAGTAGTCCTAATGAAACTATCAGTTAGCTATCAAAGGCAAGAGTAGTAGCATACGTCCATACCTCAACATCGTAAAGCACGGGGGAACTGAAAAATGATCGCATGCATGCTGTACACACTCAAGTGGAGGAGATTGCCCGCAGCATTCCTCCACTGGCTATATTACTGGAATGCTAAGCTGAAATTTATCATTGCTTTTCGCTTCAGCCGCTCGCATGAAACAATCGTGTGCAGATGACTCCTTTCGCTCTACAGAGCACGACCTGAAATGCAGGAGACGCAGAATTGCGGCCACTGCAGTATTATTTGTTCATTCCAAGCACGCTAGTGAACCTTACAAACGTCCATTTCGTCCGCAAGATTGCCGCGTGCAAACAGAACATGTTAGAAACGAAAGCCACAACGCACGCGAAGTAACGCTCGACCGCTCTTCGTCGTTGTCGTGGCGATATCCCCTCATCCGGTGCAGGTTCCGGTGGACACCGCTGTGCGGCGCCACCATTCGTGCAAAATGAGAATATAGTGTCCTTGTTGCGCCGCCGTTTATTTCATCGTGCACCAACTCGCCCCTCAGGACGTTATTCTCGAATGGAAGTTCTCGAGAAGCTTCCGAACAAGAGCGCACAATTCGTTTCTGAGTTGCCAGACCTAAATAACCAGGCTGCAAATATACTAATTTGCAGAAGGCAGTTGCAGCTAGCTAAGACTAATAAGCCACTAGACAGTAGTACCTTCCTAGAGAAAAAAAAGCTGCATGATGCAACGCCCTCATAGGTTTTGTTAGAGTGAACTAGAAGATAGAGTGTGTCAAACGTCTATGCCACCTGTGTACCAAAATTTAGGCAAAAAAGGGTAATTTCTGCTAGGATCACTAACCACTTCGCGCGCGCTGCGCAGCGTAGTAATTAGTGAACTCGCTTCACATGCGCAAAACTATGGCCCGTTTCCCGCTGAATGAACAAGTTGCTTTTATTTCTTATTTTATTTTAAATCACAGTTTATTGTAGTGCATATAAGCCATGGTAGCAACAAAAAAAGCCAACAGAAACCGAAACTGAAGTTTTTGCAGCGCCGCCTGACTGCTGCAGTGGACTTCACCTTGTCAAAATATAACGGCTCGAATCTCCGCGCCACGCAGCGCCAATGTTGAATGCGCATTCAGAGCACACCCGACGTTACTCTCCAAGCTACGATCTGTGCTTTTAGTATAGGAGTAAGACAAGCACGCCCTTCAAACAGTGGTGGAAATCGTTTCAATCAGCTTGACGTACGCGAGCTGCACAGAATGCGTCACACAGACGTGCGCTGTCACTTTAGAATGACGTCCTGTGGGGCGAGTTGGTGTATGACAGAAAAATCTGCATCGCAATGAAGACAACACAGGGAAGAAAAAGACAACACATGCTCACAATACTAACACTGTTGGGACTCGTGCACCTGAACTAGCCCCCACAGCTGCGCTGGAGCGATGAAGCGGTCAAAGGGCAGTTAAATAGTCGGCACACGGGCCGAGACTATAACGGCTAGAAGAGAGGATCGCGGCGATGACCCGGGAAGACGTCTGACCTCCCGCTCAGCGCGGTTCGATTTTTATACCCTCTGGAACCGTTAAAGTAGCCAGCAGTTCGATTCCTCCAATCAGGACACGACACTGGATGCTGTTTGAATTGGACGAAAAGACATGAGGGCTCACACTTTCAGAGTTTATGCCGGCGAAATGTTGCAGCAGCCAGTCATCCGAAGCAGCACGGCTGAGCAGCATGAGGACTACTCTGGCGACGGAAACACGGCTCCAGCGTTATGCCATCGACCAGCAGGAGGAAGCTTCCCTGCAGCGGCAGAACAAGGAGATTGTTACGTCAGCCAACTTCGTCACACAGCACGAGAGTTCGGCCGAACGAAGCGATGCATGAGCGCCGATGTCAGAGCTGGCAGACACAAAAATGACATTTGATGTTCTAATGGTTTATGGTTTCCTGACTGCTGGTGATATCGACACTCGGTACTCTTGGCGATACTGAGCGCCGTAGACATCGGCGTGGACATTAAGGTAAACACAACGGCATGGGGGGTAAACATTCGTCCAAAATGAGGAACAGGCTACGTAAGGTCTACCAGAACTACAGTAATACATTATGTTCCCAAGTGAGACAGTACTAGCGTTTCACGTGCGAAAAAAGAAACATTTCCACACTTAGAATCGTTTCTATGATGCCACGACCGATAAATGCACTCCAGAGAGACATGATGCTATCCTCATCCGAAACCGCGGCGCCACATGCGTCATGACCCCGTTCACTTGCGTACTTAGAAAAGAAAGCCTATCTGGAAATGTAGTTACCATGACTCCCATCGAGCGATTTTTTCAGTGCATTATAAACATTTTCAACATTTTTATCGCACCTCTAAGCACAGCTAACCGCCGCCCATAACTCGCCTGCTACTTATTTTAATTCTTGTACACCTGTTACTCACCCCGCAGTTCCAAACTGGCAGCTCAAGTGGGATCGAAGCGCTGGCGTTTAGGGTCGTGAGCAGCGTCCATTAGCTAGCAAATAGCGTCGCTGACAATGTAAAAATGAAACAAATGCGAATCAGCCTCTTCGCATAAGTGGGCGCAAAGGCGCGGGAAGGATCTATAATGTTAAGGAGAAAATTAAGCGTCTTGTATTTTTTTGTTTGGCCATCTATGACACTCCTGACGGTGACTCAAAAGTTTCCTCATTTAGTGCGAAAATGAGAGAGCCAAGCTCTCATTTTCACATAATCTCATATCATAATGTCGTATTAAGAGCAGATTTTTTTAACAATCTCCACGAGCACAATATTTTGGGAACTCAATTCTAGAGTGGGGAAGAATGAGGAACGAGAGATATACTGCACGTATATACGTACGCTATATTTGGACAAATAAGGAAAACAGGTGCTAGCATCACGTGAACACAACGACGTCAAAGCAGCCGCGCTCAGCACGCCAGCTTGTAAAGCAAGCATGTAAAGACAGGTAAGAAATTTATAGGTTCTACCTCTGAAGACAGTGAAGACGAAGAATAGCTTCCTCAGAGCTTCTACCTCTCAATACAATTAAGACGAATAAATGAACCAAATTACAATTGATCATTCCTACTATATTCAGACAGAATATCTTATTAAAAAATGCTGCTGCTAACAGGCCAATTCATCATTCCTTCTGATGTCCAGATACAAAATCTAAAAAGAAAAAATTGTGGCTGCTAGCAGGCCATTCCGCCAAACATATGCTAAAAGTGATGGAATATCTTAAATCACGACTGTTTTTCAACTTCCCTTTCACTGAAATGTTGTTGTCGAAATTGTGATGCAGGTCAGTAGTGATTGATGGCCCGCCATGATGAGTCAACGGTTCTGGCGTCTGGCTGCAGAACTCAAGGCCGTGAGACACAGGCCTAGTTTATAATATTATAGATATTATTGTTTTATAGATTCACAATACCTGGTCCGACACAAACCGCAAAAGACCTATACCCCTAAAAACACCAACCCTTATTCCATGTCAGCTATGAATGGCCACAAGCCTTCCAGTCCTAAATCCGACATAAATCCGTATTTTGGTCTCTACAAATCCAGTTGAAAACCACGGTTTATGGCATAAGGAGTTTAACGTCCAAGTGCGATCGAGGCTATGAAGGATGCCGTAGTGGAGGGCTCCGGATAAATTCGAACGCCTAGGATTTTTTACGTGCACTGACATCGCACAGTACACACGTCCGCAACCGCCACACTCGAACACGTGTATTTTGGGTGAGGCGCCGAGCACCATAACCTCTGATCCACCGCGGTGGATTCCACAGACAGGATCATTGAACATACAATACCTACTTATGCACCTGTGCAGGCGTATTTACATTACCTGCTGATAGACAGGAATTCACCAAGTAACTCAAGATGGTACTTAAGGCAGTTAAAGTAGCTCAAAAGCTGTCTTTCGCTGGTTGGAGCTTTATCCTTAGCTGTGGCCCAAGTTTACTGTTTCTTTCCGTTAACGGACTAGATGACTTGCGCACGTTCCAGCATACCCTGATGCCCGGTGTCCTTGGGCGCTGGCATCTAAACCATTGAAGCAAGGCGTGGATAGCCATTGCCGCTTCCATCGCCTCCGGTTGTGTGCGTGTGTGGTGTACATATCATGACCATGTTAAAGGGGCATAGATGGCGCCGTGGGTTACACAAATGGCATGTAAACACTGCTCCCGTATTTGCTGGGCCACAGCCAATGATGCGCGCTTAGTACTTTCCGAACAATGCCTAACGATCCCCTTACGGCGGCCTGCGTTTCTGCGTCTTCCTAGGCGCCAACCACTTCGCAGTCTCCGAGTGGCTCACAACGTTTTCCCATATGTTTGCATTGTGGTCTCACGATACGTAGGGTGGTATCAGAGAGGCTGAAGAATCCCAACGTACCCGGGCTAGTGGGGGCTTCCGAGCTACGGCCAGGATGGTCCTGGATCCACGTTCCTGGCCGCCTCCGACAAGTTGTCACATCCAAAGCGCAGGTCGCCTTCCCTGCGAAGGTGTAGAGCACATCGGGTTAATTAGCTCGGAGGGATAATTAGCTCGGCGGTAAGCGCTTCTCGGTTCCTAAAGATGCTGAACCACGAAATCCCACTTCGCTTCGCCTCCATGTCGGTGGCGCATAGATCTGGATCTTGGCATGAACGAGATCTCGTTACGCGTAGCGTTTGCGGCTACACTATGAAAACAATAATCCCTATGTTGGAGTAAAAAGGAAGCAAGCTGTCCTGTAGCGTAGGGAGGGCGCTAAAGGACAAATTACTCCCTTTCTACTCCTTTTCGTTTTAGAGCATCGCTAAGAGCGCGCTTTGGCTCCGTTCCACCCGATTCAGCCTTCCGCGCTCTGGCCTCACGCTTACGTGCAAGCGTTCCGAGCAGGTGGCTTTCTGTTCCCTTTGTCCGTTCTATTAGTTGCACCAGCCACGCGAGTCACCCGCTTTCCCACTCACCACAGTCCTAAAGGAGCGAGAAGGGAGCAGGCTGGAGAGGCGAGTGCTAGGAAGACATCAGCGACTTCATTTCGCTTGACGTACGCGACCTGATTATTGCAGGATGGACACCTTTACCTGTCGGCTGCGAGTCGCGCATCAATGTACGAGGACAAGGAATTCTACAGGAATCCGTCGACTTTGACGACGCCTGGCACTGATGGTGGCAACAATGTATGAAAGTGTAAAGAGCAGTGATAAGGCGAGGAAACTTGAAAGCCCTTTATAGAAATGTGTTACCCATCTGGCTTAAAACATTACCGATCGCTCATAGAATCCGCACTCCATTATTGTTTGTTGTTCTGGTGCAACACTACAAAGCAGAATCCCACCTCATTGTTTATGGCAAAAAAAATGCGATTCGCTCCCTTTGTGTACAGACCCATTATCATATGTTTCTGAAGTCAAAAATACACCGTTTAGATGACATTATTTCACTTCTTACTGCTGTGTTTGTTTACGGGGAAATATGAATTTTGGATTCAACATTCATAAAACATGATGCACACCACCTCAGACACACAGGTCATGCAACTCGTCGCATTTGAACTATGGTATGAAGGTGACCTCTGTTTTTCGGTTGTTAAGGGCCTTTCCTCTACATCTTATCTCAGGATTTTAAAACCGCTGTTTGATTGAAACCTGTTGTTGAGCTATTTCAGTAGAACACGTTCTTGGGCGCCTGTCTAGTGTCTTCCTTTCCTGTGTGCTTTGTTTTTGTACACGTAATCTACTCAAATTGTTGAGCTATCTGGTTTCAGCTGTTGGTACATGACATGTTTCAATTACCTGGTTGGCTAGAGGCGTTATGTTTCATGTACTTGATGCTTTGTTACTTCGTCCAAGACCCGTCAAGCAGTCTTAACTGCCCTTAGCTATGGACTCCAGGATTTTTTTGATAATTAAAAAAATAAGCGAATTCTAAAAAAACGCCACTGTTGAACCTGAGGCCGGTAATCTTGTGCTAACTGGAAATCCCGCGTGGTTTCTCTACGGTACGACACTCCGCTTGGCCACGCTAGCTCCGCTAAGCCTGGCGGGTGAGCGCACTGCGCATGCGCACTTCAGCGCCAGCTTAGTAGGGAGTGAAAACCGGTCTTAGCACTGCATCTGTAGTCTCGGCAAGCTGCACCATCTCGGGCTGCCCCGAAGGATATCGTGCCGTTTGCAGAAGAGCTGCTGCGGGTGGCTGCAAGTGCAATGGAAGCGAGAGTTGCAGTCGGATGCACCGTGCATACAATGTCTGCACTTCAGCAGCCAACGTACGCCAGCGACAACGCCAACGCGTCTTTAAACTCGCATACCAATGCACGGTCATAGGTCATATTGAAACTTATTGGAGGCATCATTGCGAACGCGGTAAGTGACGTCATCGTCTTCGAACATCAACACCAGAAATATCGGCCCTGCTGCACGCCCCAAAAGTATTGCAGTTAGCAAGAATAAAACAGGGGCTCACTGGAAACACTTCACAAGGCCAATCTGCTTATGCGCGCCTCTTTGCCTCCAGCTCCACTCATCGTCATCGTCATCAGCCTGACTACGCTCAGTGCAGGGCTAAGGCATCCCCCATGTGTCTATAATTAACCATGTCTTTTGCCAGCTGCGCCCAGCCTACACCCGCAAACATGATCTCACACGCATACGTAATCTTCTGCCGCCCCTCTGCTACGCTTAACTTCTCTTGGAATCCACTCTATTTCGCTTAAGGAATACCGGTGATCTTGCTTTCAGGTTACATGCCCCGCCCATATTTTCCTTTTGATTTCGACTAGGACGTCCTTAACCCGCGTTTGTTCCCTCACCCGCTATGCTTGCTTCCGGTCTCTGAACGTTACACACATCATTGTTCTTTCCACAGCTCGCTGCATGCGTTGTCCTTAGCTTAAGCTAACTGTGTCCAAAAACAGATTAAGTGGCGCCATTTGTCCGAGAAATAGATGACTTACCAGGGGCGCAGTGGCTCTGGAATGGCACGCATCTGGTTTTCGCCCAGTCGCGGCGCAGTTATTTTACGCGACCGGCTCGCTCCGACCCGAACTGCGCAAAGAGAATCATTTAAAAACTTTTACTCATCTCTGTAAGGAAGCAAAGTTCGAAGCCAAAAAATTACAGGATTGTACTTGCATCCATAAAACCGGATATGCAAAATATTTTCCCTTTCTTCTCTTTCTTGCTCCATTTCTCAATAATTTTTATCATTGGAATTGTTGCTGTTCTCTTTGTTTTTATTTTTGTTTATATTGTGTTCTGTTTTCAGTTTTATTCTTTATACTATATTTATATAACTTGTTTTTCTTTTTATTCCTGAATTTTGTTTATTATTCGTATTTTTATCGAAGGTTTTGCTATCAACACATTCATGCAGAACCCGTTTCACACGCAGCAATTATATAGATAATCTTAATTACAATTCGTCAACCAAATTGCTCCCATTTAAAGAAGTACTCGGATAGTATACTAGCGCAAACAATTTCACATCTCTCTATATAACGACGAAAGGATCGTGCGGACACGTTTTGCGGACGCTTTTTGCTGACGCGACATACCCATTTAATGCTTTCTCATTAATAATTGGCGGTAAAACAGTAGCTACAATGACGAAACTTCGTCCTAACTGCACGAACACTAAAACCCCCGATCTCAGATTTCGCCCACGTTGATGTGTAATTGGAAACATCCAAAGCATCTCTCCGTGACCTTGAGATTGCTTGAGAAGAGCAACCAGGGAAGAGTGAGAACAGTCGACTGAAGACTTGATACAAGACTGCAAGAACAGTTGCGAACTGAGCCACTTTATAAACTGAGGGGAAGGATGACACTTGTCCAGTGTGGAGGTAAATGAAATGTGGCGAGGTATCGCGCTTAAATAGAAGCGCCAGTGCGTGGTACACAAGCGCATGTATACCCATACTGATTATTGCCCGCTTTTAATTAAAATGAATGTAAGTTAGAACAATGCGCAGTTTTAAGCCTGTAGTGGAACTGCAACAGAACCAAATCTCTCCTGGACGAAAAAAAAAGTGCCTGTGGCTGAACCTGAGCCAGGATATACAGACACAAAGCTATGTTAAACATTGTTAGGCACTGTTTAGCTTCTATCCATCTTTACTGTTTGAAGACTTCAGCGAGAGCAAATCACGTGATGCATCACGTGCCACAAGTGCCAGAGCGAGCGTCCAGAGCGGCGGTCGGCGCATCGGCGGACGTGACTGCCCAGCACAAGAGCTAATCACGTGACACATCACATGCCACAACTGGCGAGGAGGAATGGTCGAGCAGCAACCAGCGCATCGGCGGACGTGACAGCCAAGCGCAAACGCAAGAGTGAATCACGTGACACATCACATGCCACAACTGGCGAGGAGGAATGGTCGAGCAGCAACCAGCGCATCGGCGGACGTGACAGCCAAGCGCAAACGCAAGAGTGAATCACGTTACACATCACATGCCACACTGGCGAAGAGGAATGGTCGAGCAGCAACCAGCGCATCGGCGGACGTGACAGCCAAGCGCAAAGGCAAGAGTGAATCACGTTACACATCACATGCCACAACTGGCGAGGAGGAATGGTCGAGCAGCAACCAGCGCATCGGCGGACGTGACAGCCAAGCGCAAACGCAAGAGTGAATCACGTTACACATCACATGCCACACTGGCGAAGAGGAATGGTCGAGCAGCAACCAGCGCATCGCCGGACGTGACTGCCAAGCGCAAGCGCAAGAGCGAATCACGTGACACATCACATGTCACCACTGGCAAGGAGGAATGGTCGAGCAGCAGCAATCAGCGCATCGACGGACGTGACAGCAAAGCGCAAGCGCAAGAGCGAATCACGTGACACATAACATGCCACAACTAGCGAGGAGGAATGGTTGAGCAGCAACCAATGCGGCGGCGGACGTGACAGCCAAGCGCAAGAGCGAAACACGTGACACATCACCTGCGACAACTGGCGGGGAGGAATGGCCGAGCAGCAACCAGTGCATCGTCGGACGTGACAGCCAAGCGCAAGAGCGAATCACGTGACACATCCAATGCCACAACTGGCGGGGAGGAATGGCCGAGCAGCAACCAGTGCATCGTCGGACGTGACAGTCAAGCGCAAGAGCGAATCACGTGACACATCACATGCCACAACTGGCGAGGAGGAATTGTCGAGCAGCAACCAGTGCATCGTCGGACGTGACAGCCAAGCGCAAGAGCGAATCACGTGGCACATCACTTGCCACAACTGGCGTGGAGGAATGGCCGAGCAGCAACCAGTGCATCGTCGAACGTGACAGTCAAGCGCAAGAGCGAATCACGTGGCACATCACTTGCCACAACTGGCGTGGAGGAATGGCCGAGCAGCAAACAGTGCATCGTCGAACGTGACAGTCAAGCGCAAGAGCGAATCACGTGGCACATCACTTGCCACAACTGGCGGGGAAGAATGGTCGAGCAGCAACCAGTGCATCGTCGGACGTGACAGCCAAGCGCAAGAGCGAATCACGTGACACATCACATGCCACAACTGGCGGGGAGGAATGGCCGAGCAGCAACCAGTGCATCGTCGGACGTGACAGTCAAGAGCAAGAGCGAATCACGTGACACATCACATGCCACAACTGGCGGGGAGGAATGGCCGAGCAGCAACCAGTGCATCGTCGGACGTGACAGCCAAGCGCAAGAGCGAATCACGTGACACATCACATGCCACAACTGGCGGGGAGGAATGGCCGAGCAGCAACCAGTGCATCGTCGGACGTGACAGTCAAGCGCAAGAGCGAATCACGTGACACATCACATGCTACAACTGGCGAGGAGGAATTGTCGAGCAGCAACCAGTGCATCGTCGGACGTGACAGCCAAGCGCAAGAGCGAATCACGTGGCACATCACTTGCCACAACTGGCGTGTAGGAATGGCCGAGCAGCAACCAGTGCATCGTCGAACGTGACAGTCAAGCGCAAGAGCGAATCACGTGGCACATCACTTGCCACAACTGGCGGGGAAGAATGGTCGAGCAGCAACCTGCGCATCGGCGGACGTGACTGCCAAGCGCAAGATCGAATCACGCGACACATCTCATGCCACAACTGGCGAGGAGGAATGGTCGGGCAGCAACCAGAGCATCATCGAACGTGACTGCCAAACGATCAGCTGTGGCGACGATGCAGAAGATCCGCGGCGCCTGCCAGGCGCGAATTTGCACATGTTGCACGCCTCCCGTTAGAGGTCAAATCTAAGAGCCATACGACCTTCAGGCTCAGCACGAGAGGAGTGGAGCTTTTCGCTTTAAGAGGAAATGCATTACAGCGTACGAGTCAGCAGACGCTGCTTCAACCCGGGAGCCGGAACGGATTCCAAACTTTGTCTACCTTTGAGCCTAAGCGGGCTGAAAATGCACTGAAAGCACATATCCCCCGGAGATCTTCTCAAGTTGAAAAGTTTAGTCGCTTTAGAATGGAATCACTCTCCAATTTGGAGCTCGCATTATCTTGCTTTTTGAAACCAATGCGTCTATAACGCACTTGCTTCATAAATCACAAATATGGGGATACGTTACCTACTGCGATCAAATTGCTGAATTTTAGAGCCCATGAAGCATAAAAACGTTGCTATAGAACTGGAATATTCGGGCATTGCAACACCAACCAAGCATTCTAGGCACGAGGGCACGGTACTTGCCCATGCGGCACCAGCAACGGTTTAGTCCGAGAAGGCCCGAACCTTGGGACAGGGACACTGACGTTATACCATGCAGAAGTCACGACGAGCCAAAAAGTGGGAATAACCCGGTTGGAGCTGCAGTTACATCCGATGCTTGGACACCAGTCACGCCTCTTAAGACGATGCATCGTACTCTAACTATACCATTTCCTATATATTAAGGCACTTATTTTGTAGTTTTTTATAGCCGCTGTTTTGTAAGAGATTGAGGTAGATGGTGGCGGATATTAGCGCGCCTGTTGCAGTCTTTGGAAGAACAGTAGTTGAAGGCAGACAAACGTTGCCGTTCCCGATAGAATTTACTCGTTAAGCTAATACCACATGAGTGGTTAGCGCGTTAACAATGCACATTGCTCGTTTCGTCCTATCAGTAGTAGTTGTGCGGGATTCTTTTAGTGCTTATTCATTCTGAATGACGGTTTCAATAATAACAGGATTGCCCTTAAGTCTGCAATTGCGAAAGCCTGTCATTTTTCTCTTTCTCCCTGCATTTCATAGAAATTTTGTCACGTCATTATTTACTTTATTGCCGTAACTATTTGTTTCTCTTTAATTCTTTATTTTTATTTCTAACGCTAGTTTTTTTCCATGAAGCCAGTACGCGTACCATGACGTTATTGGGTGACGCCCAGGTGTTATGTCGACGTCCGTGGTTGTTGTGATGTCCAGGTGTTGTGTCGACGTTCGTGGCTATTTTGATGTTTGAGTGAAATTTGCACGTTTAATTAAATTACTAATTACAACTCGTCAAACATATTTTTCCCGCAGCAAGACCTGATCACGTGTTCTCTAAAACAATGAAACTTTTGCACATTTATCATTAGAGAACGACGTTACCGCGAGGACAAGTTTTGCGGGCACGAAACGCGGGACGTAGCCTTGTAATGCTTTCGCAATAAAACGGCTGAAACACTACGGTGGCCAAATGCGTGTGCCGCCCTGGAGGCAGCATCCCTCACCGGTGACAGCCGCTGCTCTCCCCTTCTTTATCCCCGGTGGACGGGCGGCCCAGGGAAGTCGCAGGCGTCGGCGCCTTCCCAGACACCCACGTGATGAACGCACTTCGGCGCTGCGGGGGCCGTGGCTGCACCTTTCGCAGCGGTTTCCTCCACCTTTCCTTCACGGTGGTCGCTCCTTCAGCACAAAGAAAGAACGCGTATCATACCCAACCAAGAATTCCGGAACAAAGCATTACTTTGAACGGGAATGTGTTTACGAACGCAATTTTTCATATATTGCAAGATTTCACTATTACAATATATCTGCAGTTCTCCCATGCACAGGCTTGGATTTTTGTTGCTATTAAGGTTTTTGCTTTCGTCAAAAGCCTTGCCCATAGTTTCTCTACGCCGTCCTAAATGCTAGATGCGTGCGATGGAAATAAATATTTTGCTACGCACAGGAGGAATGGACCAATACCTTCAATACTTCCATAACACTGCCTTAACATTTTCCAATATTCAAAATTTTTATCGAAGTATGTTAGACATGCGTCCTGAATGACGTACCAGAAAATGTCGCCCTGAAGTCGAGGAGTTCTTCGGATTGCTGGGTTTATTCACTTACGTCCGTGGGGCGTGGTTGTTACTTCATGAGCCTGACGGTAGACAGGCTGTTGCCTGCAGTCAGACGTATGAAATGGCGGTTAGTTCCCGAAAAGTGCAAGTCAATATTTCCGTTGCCATGGTAAAAGAAACTTGTTCTTGAGTTAGTGTTGTCTCGCATTATATATCTTTTTTTTTCACCACACATGAGCAGTAATCCAACAAGCGACCGAATGAAAACGCACAAAGGAAAACAATCTTACTTCAACTAAGCATGGCATGAAATACATTTTTGATAAAAAAACTTTGTTTGTCGATTGGAGGTCTAAAGTTACTCAGGGCACGAGGAAGACTTCACGGCAGCATCTGTAGGCCATGCACAGTTCACTAAGCCTAATACCCGGCCTTGCGCTGTAAATCTGTTAGCCCTTACCGGGTGCCCGGTCTAAATAGAAAGCAAATTTTTGTAGTCCTTTCGTTACGACAGATTTGTCTGATAGTATTGAGAAGTTGCGTGTTGTTGAGACAGAACTGGCTCTGCCGTTACGACAGGAGGCTACAGAATACTACAGAAAGCATTGTCTGTACGACACGAATTTCTGACGTCAGGTCTCAAAATACTACAGGAAAGCTTATCACAACTGAAAATTTCCTGTTGTTTTTCGATAGGGCAGCCTTAATAGCAGCTGCCACAGCGTCCAATGTGCAAATTTACTGCTACGGTTCTTTTATGATGATCAGCTGTGCATATGTATGACGACGCGATGTGTCACACAACAGGTGACAACAGGTAGCAGGAGGTTTGCTTTCAAAGAGAGTTGCAGTCTGGCCACATACCGCTGTTTCCCCCGTCATAAAATAAGCAAAGCTTCTCTTTGTTTTCGGTAAGAATTTTTCTTGAGTTCAATTAAAATGCACCATTTTCGACAGCAATGTGCATTTTAAACGTGCGGCGTTCTAGAATGCCCCGGTGCGATTGTGTCCCGCTTATGCGTACCACAGCAATCAAAAGTAAACAAAACACGGTATATTGAGGTAATTGCACTGCTGCGACATCTCGATAATGTGGCGTGCTTCCAAAACGCAACCTCTTTTCTGACGACCGCTGTCGCGAGTACAGCACACTTCTTAAACCCTGCAAGGTATTGTCACTGCTCTCATATCAGGGGACTATTTTTTTCTTTCAGCTAGATTTTGAATGTGGCGGACAGAAATTAATTTACAACGCAGTCTGTATATGCAGTGACATCAGAGCTCTTTGGCGCGACATGACTGTCAGTTGAGTCTGGACGACAGAGATATTCTGAATAAAATAATCGGATTGCACCACTGCCTTCACCCGCGGAATTAGTCATTTAAAATGTTCTGCCACTTTACTACAGAGCTTATTGAGGCGCTACGCACTATTTAAAGTAATAAAGATGCTTGCGAAGAAGTTGAAATTAATCAGAATTTAGGCTCTTCACATAACAAAAATCACATTATTCCCTTGACTTCGCCATCAAACATAATGGTAAAGTATCACCAAAATGTGCAAATTATTAGGCATTACTGTTCAAAAAACAGTCAACAAGAAGTCGGTGTAGACGGATGACTTGATACCTTTCTGAGTCACCAGCTGGGAAGTGCGGAGTCACCACCTCTTTCAAAGTCTTGTTGGTCCGTAGCGTATCACACATGGCCAAGATGCCGTTGAAGCCTAGACCGGAGGCCGAGAATTGCAGCTTTTCCAGTGTGGCGTTCTGCGACAGCGCCTCTGCCGAGCGCGCCATGCAGTAATCGCCAATACGCCCACTCAAGCCCAGGTAGAGCACGCAGCCGTTCTTTGAAATGGCAGAGCCCAAAGAATCTCCGCAGCTAGCGTCCACTCTGCAGAAGGGAATGCGCAGCTCCTTTAAGCTGGTGTTCACTTCAAGAGCAGTAAACAAGTCCTTGAGCGAACTGCAGAGTCCAGACATGTATAGTTGAAGTGTCGTCAAAGTTTCGTTCTCTCTGTGGGCGTCAGCTATGCCACAGACATTCCATGCCTCAACTGTGAGCGAGTGAATCTTGAACGCCTTGACACTCGGCAACGTCTGAACCAGCCGTGTCCCGGCATCCGTGCCGCAGCTGCTCTCGTTCTCCTGCGTCCAAAAAGAAAACGCCACAGACTCACTCTTGGCGAGACACTGTAGGGTTTCACCCATTTCCTTTGAGAGCGTCGGGCTTGTAAATTACACAATCCTGAGAGAGTCGAAGTTACGATAAAGCACTTTGACCAGCCCCGATTCAAGTCTTTACAAAGTTTTGACAAATTGTTACATGCACGGGTGTTACATGCAGGAAGAGGAGGAGGCAGGGCATGACAGAAGTATCAAGCGCACTGGATTGTACGAACCTGCCTTATGTCGGCCTGACGACTTGGGAGTTCTGGCCAGGATTTCTCCCTCAGTGGCTTCCTCTCCGCAGTAGCAGGGCAAGTTGGCTGCGAAATTGAAGAGCATGCTTTGTTATTAAATCAGCCGGAAGGAATGATGATTACGGGTGAAAAAATAAAATACAGACCATAGATGTGGCCGATTACACAGCTCTATGACAGATGCGTCATATAGTACCTGCTAAAAAAATTCCGGCGCCCAACGTGTAATGCCAGTAGGAAGCTGGTTCCAACCTAACAATGCAGAAGAAAGAAGACTTGTGTGTCTGCGTAAGGAGGTCATGAATGGAGGGAACTTGTTTGCGTGGCTTCCAACCCATACCATATTCGCTGTGGTCCCAAGAAAAAAATTTCAAAGAAACCGCGAATTCAACAGTGTTCGTTTATAAGAAATATAAGCTTATTGCACGTTTTTGGTAACGCGGATGACGATCGCTAGCCTATTTCCGCACGCGCTTGTCCGATCACTGATCTGGAAAATTCGTTTTTTTTTGTAAATCGCAATTTTAATGTGCGTGTTTTTCACCCGGTGTTAAATATTCGCGGGCGAGACCTTGGGGGTCCTGGCGTCTTTCGCGGAAGCCTTTAGCTTCAAAGAATTTACCTGTTGGGGATCATTTCATGGTCGGCTTGGAGCTCGAGCAGCCGTGCTTCGAGAATTCGAACGCGAAACACAATTTCTTACAGCCTAAATGTGCAACAGTGTCCCAGAGTGTCCTAGGGCTAGCATCCTTTAGTGTAGATACTTTATACAGCAGCGTCATTCCCGTATGTAGGCTCCAACTTGAGCGTGTGTAAAGCGGGATTTTATTCGTATGACACACATTATGTAACGCAATGACAATGCTCTGAAATCGCGAGAGGGGAACCTCCAACATACGTGATGGAATTCCAATGGAATGAGATTTTTCAGCGAGTGTGTGATGTTGTATGCGCCAATGAGCAGCCTCCGAGTTACGATGCCCAATTGGACCGCTGCATTTCTTAGAAAGAACTCAGGAGCACCCCATCGTTCATTGGAAGAGTTCAACATGAAACAATCATATCAATACCACTAAAAGGAGTGCGTTTTGCGAGGAAGTCTCCGACGCATGTTTCCTTTCTTGCATCATCCCCTGGAAAATGCCAGCTGTGTCACTCACCCGAGGCTGCTGGCATTGAGCCGCTGCCTGCTGGTTGGCACCCGACGCTCACGTGACAGCCGATCCGGTTGGCTCCGTTTGCAGCCTGCGCTCAGGACGCAGAAGGCGCTGCGAACTGTGGGAAGAGGACCACATGGAGATGAGACGTCTTACCGCCGTGACGTGCTCTCCAGACGAGCCTATATAGTGCCGCTCTACAACAACCGCTGCTCGGCGCGCAGCTCGTGCGGCACCCTGTTCAGTTCTGAAAAAGAAGCTGACGTTCCGCTCCGGCACTCTCGGTGTGCTGTTGCACCTTCTCAGAGCTTCTCGGTGTTGGCGTTTGTCTGCCGTCTACACGCGAACCACCAGCACCAACTGATACGTGACACTATCACGTGCTCGCCTGGCCTAGTCTCCGGTGTTTTTTTCCAAAGCTGAGCAGCACCATCTATCGGGGCCAGCACGAACTTTGGTACGTAGGGAGACAGACTGACACAAGTCTCCCCTTATGGTCCAAAGTTCATGGTGGCCCCTCCCAAAAAGGAATCACACCAACTAGCCCCGAAGAATGCCAATGCAGCACCGTAGTTCCCGCCGGTCTTGTTAGGTGGCGCGGCGGTGCATTTCGGCGCCGCCATTCTGCCGCAACTCATGCATTCTTTATTATCCTCGCCTCGCCTGTACAGAGCGGACAGGCTGGTAGATTACAATTATTTGATGGGTGAAACAGCGTCCGAAACAAAATTATGTCGCCGTCATCTGGAAGACGAAGTAACGAGCTTTAGTTGTTTGGTAGCGCGATCTATCGCTCATGCGATGTATTACCACGTGATTAGGCTACTTTTCCATAGCTCACGGCGAGCGGGCGCCTACCGCCTTCTGAGCTGCCGAGGGCTGACGTCACGGCCGCCATGTTAAGCCTAACAATAGCTAAATATTAACCTAATAAGTCGATATTGGTGTAACATGTTCTACTAATTGAGCCCGTTACGAATATGCCATTAGTTAGGTCATGACTTCATCGGCTAATTATAAGCAAATAAATTTATGCTTATCCATCACTAAATATTAACTTCATTAGTTAGTATTGGTATTTTACGTGTTCTACTCATCTAAACGGTTCCAAATATCTAATTCGTTTTATGATGACCTCAATAATTATTGAGTTATTATAACCTATTAAACAGTCACGTGACTAGTTAATTATGACGTCACAAAACCGTCACTTCATCAATTAGTGTAATTGGTTTTGTGATGACCTCATTAATTACTGAGTTATAACAGATGAAACGGTCACGTGACAAGTTAATTAGGACGTCACAAAACCGTGACCTCATAAATCAATAACGATTCGATATACTAATGACGTCACCAATAAATCACCGATTCGGTTGCTATATCGATTTACTATGGAGGCCGCCATCTTGAATTCATGGGACAGAAAATTTCGCGCCGAAGGGAGGTCCTAGCAGACCCGAAGAAATCGAGAAACGTTTTGAATAAGAGCTGACGCTCTTAATAATGAATTAACTAGGCGGGGCCGATGGCGAACTCCGATCTGGGTTGTAGGGTTTAACCTGAGAGTGGCCGACACGACTAGAAACGCTTCAGATAACGCGCTTGTATGCTGTCTCGACGCGCCTACAGGACGTCGTATAGAATCGTCTGCGAGTGACTGCGATCCCCCAAATGCATTTCGTTTGCACCTAATAAGATGCATCAGGTAACTCACCACAAAATAGTTTTTAATTCAAGTTACAAGTGGGTGCTGCTTTCCGAGATTAAGTGCCGAGCGCCTTTCACCAGTTAATCACGCTCGCCAGCCGTGAAAGATGTCAACGTTGGTGGCGAGTCAATTCTCGCGACGCTTGCGTCTTTCCACTGCGGCCTCCGCTTCGCCCCGACCGACGCCCCGAAACGGCAAAACGAACGCGACGCGATTACTCCTGTGATGCGCGGTGCAGCATCCCACATTTATTTCGTATTCTGTATTTTTACACAGTGTATATTTTTTACTCCCTACCCCTATCCTTTTTCACTATCCTTCTCCCTTTCTTCCCCCCTCCCCCCTGTCCTTTTATTCCCGCTAGCCGGAGCTCAGGTGCTTCAGGTTTCGATTGCAGATGCCGCGGCTAGCAACATCTTTCACTTCCATTGTTATCTTATTGATAAATAGCCACTAACAACAACAACAACAACAACAGGACGCATGGTGGTATAGCCAGCCACCTCTATCCACCAGTGATCCGCCGCCATCGATTCCGTCTTCGGTTTCACTCGGACGAGAAAGCATGATAAAAGGTACTGCATATTAAGTTTGCAGAGATTCCTCACCCCTCAGCTGCAGGATGGAAGCCCACGCCCCGAAACGGCAAAACGAACGCGACGCGATTACTCCTGTGATGCGCGGTGCAGCATCCCACATTTATTTCGTATTCTGTATTTTTACACACTGTATATTTTTTACTCCCTACCCCTATCCTTTTTCACTATCCTTCTCCCTTTCTTCCCCCCTCCCCCCTGTCCTTTTATTCCCGCTAGCCGGAGCTCAGGTGCTTCAGGTTTCGATTGCAGATGCCGCAGCTAGCAACATCTTTCACTTCCATTGTTATCTTATTGATAAATAGCCACTACCAACAACATCACCAACAGGACGCATGGTGGTATAGCCAGCCACCTCTATCCACCAGTGATCCGCCGCCATCGATTCCGTCTTCGGTTTCACTCGGACGAAAAAGCATGATAAAAGGTACTGCATATTAAGTTTGCAGAGATTCCTCACCCCTCAGCTGCAGGATGGAAGCCCAGCTGCCGGCTGCCGGTCACCCCAATACGCGGTGCAGGTATTCCACACGACTCTCGCCTTTGTCGGCACCCGAGTCTCCGCCAAGTGTTGACGATGGCTGCCCGGCATCCAGGGGGGAGAATCAAACGACCACTTTCATTACTCTTCACCGCGAAATGTGCGCTAAAAGGAGTGGCTTGCGGCGCAGCCACGTAGCGAAAAAGACAAGGTCACAAAAGCAGGAACGTCGCAAGGCGAGAAAAAACAACGGCAGGAAAAAACGCAGCGCGCAAGTAAATACGAAGGCAAGGACTCTCAACGTGACGTGAAAAATTGTTAGGCATGCCACGGAGTGAAATAGAAACGAGGGGCGACTCTGCTAGCAAGTTCGCGTGATGAAAGACGGGTAAGGGTTCGCGCGAAAAAAAAAAAAAACCGTTAACCAGCTGATACGTGTTCGTCAAGGTTATACGTGCATCTCTTGCCCATGGGTATAGCTGACAGGCGGCAGACTACAGTTGGCCGGAACGTGCCCTAACCTTATTACTGCAAGGCGAGATCTCAATGTTCTTTTTAATCGTCCGCTGAACACTGTCCCAGAAAAACACTGCATCACGGCATCACACAAGGCAATCATCGATCATGTCTGGTTGGTCACACAGGAGGCAGTTCACCGACAATGGCACAACAGTCCCTTTGACGCGAAGCCATGCTTGACAGATAACATTTTTTTGAAGCACAGGCATTAGAGACCGCTTTAGCCTGTTTGTCATCTGCCTTCTTGACAGGTCGAGCAAATATAGTAACGAAAAGCGAACAGTGAGGAAATCTTATGCCGGCATCCTCCTTCGGGAAACTTCACAAAGCTCCCTCACGGCCATGGCCAGTCAATGCAAACAGATAAGGCAGATAACTCAATCGCTTTTTCTAACACTGCCAACAGAAAGAGGTGGCTTGCACATTTGAGCAGGAAAAGCCGTGAGACAAGCTGCTTATTGAACAAGCGAACAAGGCCAGCTCCTCTAGACTCTACAGGAAGAAGCAATTGTCTCCAAGCATAGGTTCTCGTTGAGAGCGCCACACAAAGGTCGTGAGAAGTCGGAGCATCTCTTGTACGTTCTTGCACAACAAATCACTTGCGATACATAACCTATCTTTGTAACAAAGGCGACGTTTGCACACTTGTGTCCGAGCAAACATCGAGAGCTATCGACCCATCCAATAGAGCATTCGATACGTTATTTTGTCTAGTCTTGGTGCTTTGTTGCGCTTAAAATGAGTAAGTGGCACGGGCAGTTCCTACTGCGAAAATTTTGAATCCCTGCAGATGTGCGCCTGTGAATGCACACCGCAGGCTTACGACGAGACACAGTAAGACATAAATAAGCACTGTGATGTGAAATGCCTTCAACTTGTTCTCTAAAAAAAAAACCTGCTCTCTGCCGCACGATTTGTTCACTATATTTCTTTCAATACAATCGCAGAAGGAGGCGCCCATACAAAATTCTGCTAAACCAGCACTGCCGAAGGTGAGAGCTAATGGCTGTTTGCAGCTGTATGCAGAGAGGGCTTTTGAAGCCTTCTTGAACGTCCATGATCGAAACACTTCCTTCTTCCGACTAGACTGTTCTATGAGAGATATCGTAGAAACCACGCAAGCGTGATAATTCTAGCGTGTTGTGCAGGCCGCTTGTTTTAACAAAGGCTTAAACTGGCGCTCCCGACAGTTGAGGAGCCGGATCTCACCTTCTGCTCATCACACCTCCTGTGCTGCCAGGCAGGATAGCCAGAGTTCATCGAGGAGGACCGCCTGCACGACAAATTGGAACAGAGAGCTGTAAGCGCGATACATAAAACAGGACATCAAGACACTGAGACAGAGCTATCCTACAAAAAAGGTCTATAGACAGTCTAGAAACAGTCTACAGACTTTTTAGAATCTATTGCTTTCCTATAGATATTTCTTTTTGTCTATTCATAGTATATAGACAAAGTGTATGGCCATAAATAGTCTATAGATTGCCTATAGACTCTCTATGGGATTTGTAATAAGACTTCTGTAGTGTCTATAGCCTATAGACTTTATAGACAGAAGTCTACAGACAGTCTATAGGCTGCCTAAAGAAGTTTTTGCAAGGGCTCGGCTACTGCTCGGCTCCTTTCGCTTCGTGTGGAACTGTCAATGCTGTTTTACAGCGAAGCTGTTGCTGGCACACTTGCGAAGTGAGGTGCGTCGTCATTAACGTAGCACTTCACGAAAGCATCCCGTTGTTACGTCACATTATGTGACCGCGACGTCACCATCACGTGGCTGGTCACGTGTCGGCATCACGCGACCGTGAACACACCAACACCTCTTTCCAGTAGGGTGATGTCATGCTATCAGTGTTGCCAGGGGCATCACAGGGCACTCCGCACAGGTTTTGGTGGAGCGTCGTTGCATCGGTAGCTGTGAAACGCCTTATTAGAAGTATTATAGTAAAGGAATTTATTCTGTGTAAAGTGCGCTCAATACTGTGAATACATCAAATGCTTTGCCATTAATAACGCTTAAAACTACTAAAACTGTTAGATGGATGTTCAAGCTTTACTTGACAGAGTTTTTGATCTTTCCAACCACTAAAGGGGAATTAAAAATGACCGCGTCTTGTGCAGATTGTTTTCGAAAAAAAAAACAATAGAAATCTCGTCCGCTAAATACCCGCACGTCTCGACCTTTTACCACGCCAATTATGTGACGCAGTACGACTGCTCTGACCCCGCAGCGATACATTCACCAGGAGAGTGCAGTTTGAGCGCTCTCACTACCACCACCGAAGGAAGCACGTTACTCCCTCAAGTCACTCTGCCTTGATAGGAGTAAAAAAAAAAGAACGCAGGACTGTTACGGCTGTGTAACGCGATGTTCAGTGATAGGTGTTTAGGCGTTGAGTGTTGGGGATATATTATTGGCGCACTGGTGTAGTGGCCAAATGAGGCACCCCTGCACTGGCAGGCGGCTGTTCCAAACAGAGCCACCCATAGGCTCATCGAACCAAGTTGACAGTGACATAAGGTCACGTGACATTAACGTGACCACGATATTAACGCATGCACTGGTTACACCGACGACGACGAGAAAGCCAGAGACGGGCGCCTATAACAGTTATCGCTGTAAAAAAAAGCTCCCTGTAAAGAATAATCTGCACATCACCCACTCACAAAGGAGTATTTTTTTACGAGAGGGTTCACGGCATACAACTCCTGTCTTGTATCATCTTCTGGAAAACTGTACTCACTCACCAAAGGCTGCTGGCCTGATGAACGGCTGCCGGCTGGTAGACCCACGCGACGAAAACATTCCTAATGAACCGGTTGGTTCCGCCTGCAGCTCGCTCGCGGGAGCGCAGAGGGCGCGGCGATATGCAGGAGATAATCACACAGCGAATAGATATATAACGCAGCCGTAACGAGCACTTAACAAGGACCTTTAAATGCTGACCCTAAAAGGAAAGTTCTTCAATGAGACCATGTAGCGATGGAGGGCGACGCATAAGCTCCAGCGCATAAAAATTTTACGCGGATGTCAGCTGCTATGACTTATGCTACACTGGACGATAATTAGAGAGTTTCAATTTAGCAAACAAGCTTTGAGGCTTGCTGGCAGTTTGAGGCGGCTTGAAACTGTTTGGCACGTATCGGCAGATAACCGCATTATATCGACATATACGCGACCTTCACCAATAACGGAGGTTTCATAGAAATGCTAAAAAGCAAACAAATACAATTGCTGATTGGCCCTGCACTTTCCTCGGTTGCCACCGCCCCCTGTTGTTCCTTCTGGGAACCAGCCTCTGTCCGCGGCGCCACCTTGTGTGTTTTTCCCTCAGAATACACCTTGCTGTCTCTGCCCTACAAGCGGAGGGGGGAGATTTCTCTCACTACTTCGCCCCCTGCTAATCGAGGCACGAGGGAACACTAAAATGCGGAACACCGCCTTTTCTTCCTCTTGGGTCTTGTGGCAGGTTCCCCTCCTCTGCCCTACAAGAAAAGTGGGGGTTTTCTTCTCTTCGCACTGCCCCACCTGTAAACCGCAGCAGGCGAACACTACAACGCCGGATGCCGCTTTTTCTCCACGGCGGGGTTTATGACGCTTCAGTGGCGTTAGCACAGGAATAGGCACAAACAAATGAAATACGAAGCAGCAGTCTGGACGCTATGGTGGCATTTACTGTACTCCTCCCAATAGGAGTTTTACATACATGCAGGTCATTCTTTACATTCATAGATCCCAGGGAGTCCTGAGTGGTGCAGCGGTTAAGCGATGCGCCACTGCCCTAACGATGTTGCCTTTAGCATTTTCGCCCATGCTACTCTACTCTAAAGCACTACCATTTTACGCGATATCGTTACAGCTCGTTCGGTCGGAAAGCCGTCGGCGTAGTACTAGTCCGCACCACTTAACGGAAATAATCGGGGCCTCCGTGAAAAAATCGTATCATGTCAATTTGTGGTTCTAGTGACTGACCATTGATTGGTGCGTGATAGACGATGACGAGTTAATGAAATCAGTGTAATTAAAAGGAGGGTTCAAAGGTGCAAAAATGCTCAGAATGGAACACCAATGCTTGATGATACTAATAAACAAATTTATAGGGTGTAATTGGTGAATTTTAAACATTCAAGAAATTAAAAACAAGTGCAAAATGCGTTCAAAGACGTCAAACTGCTCAGAATGGAATAGCCTAACCCACTACGCTATCGCGTCATACTCTTAAGGCGGAGCTTAAGTGTACTCTCCATTCTTTTAATTTTTTTTTCACTTTTCACTTATGCAGTCACAGCGACCGGGACAAAGTATGCACCACTTTGGAGGGTAGTTCCTCTCACCGGGGTCACTTACCCTTTCTTTCTTTCCTTCACTGCTGTAGGGAAAGGGGCGGGGCGCGGAAGGTTTTGTCCCCGGTTGGTTGACACCCACGTGATGGACGCACTTCCGCCCGCAAAGCCGCTAGGGGCGCTGCATCGGCGTCGCTGCTTGCCCCTTCATTAAAGATAGAGGAAGGGAAAAACGTGCTGAACGACCTGCCTGTTAGCAGCTGCCCCACTAAAAGCCCCCAGCGGCTCCAGATTTATCTGAACTCACCTGTTCGGATGAGGAACCAATGCGTGAGCCTGACCGGAGACAGGGCAGCTGCCTGCAATCTGACATGCGAGATGGCGGTCAGCGATGATGTCGACATATGCAAAGGAAATCCATTCGTTGCAGTGAATAAAGTATTTCTGTAGCATTTTTTTACGCGATAGCGTATATAGCTCGTTCGGACGAAAAGCCGTCGGCGTATAGTCGGCCCCGCGTGTCGGAAATGATCTGGGGCTGCGTAAAAATATCGTATCATGGTCATTTTTGGTTCTAGTGATTGAAGATTGAATGTTGTATGATAGGCCAGCACGAGTTAATGAGGCGTTTGCGAATAACTGAATAATTAAAGAAATGAAAATTTCAAAAAAGGGGGTTCAAAGGTGTCAAAATGCTCAGTATGAAAAGCAAATGCCTGATGATGCTGGTGCATTTTTCCTACCCGACGGTCACGTTCACTCTTTTTTTCTTAACCGCTGAAATGGCTCGCGCACGTTGCAGCATATATACCCCAACACTGGCTCTCACCGGCTGTAACTGGCTACGCCGGCGAACTGCACCCTCGATAGACAATGCCAATTCTTTACGTGTCCGGTTGTGCGCGTGTGTGGCGTACGGGTTACTCACGGCTATGCTATGAAGGCACATATCACGGCGCGTGTTGCACAAACGACCTCTAACGACTGTTCTCGCGCTGGCTGAGCCGCACCCAACAACGACGCGCGCTTTTGACTCCCCGAAAGGCGCCGAACGATCCTCGTATGGTGACTTATGTCTCCGTGTCCTTTGAGTCGCGCCAATGCGAATCTGTCTGCGTTCGAAATGTTTTCCCATGGCGTTACTTCGTCGTTTTACGATCCGTAGGCGACTTTAAGAGAGAGCCGACCAATGCCAACCTTTCTCTGTTGCTGGCTGGCTGCCGGAGCTACGGTCATGATGGTCTGGAGACTGCGTCCCCGAGCGCCTCCGGTCAGCGGCCACATCCAAAGCGCCGGTAGCCTCCCTGAAAAGGCAATGAATGAGCAAATCGGGTTAATTAGGAAGAAGACGTAACAAACTCTAGGACGTACTTCTGCTCCTAAACAATGGCTTCTTCAGGTTCTAAGAGCTAAACGAATCTCAATATTTATGTTGCACTAGCGTGCCGGGTTGAACATCCACATACTGCACAGAGGCTATGGGAGCCGTCGTAGTGGATGATGTCTGCAAATTATTAATTACACCCGCTGCCAGGATTCGTTCCCGTGTTCTTGGACCCAGTATCTGATGCGTATTTCCGTTCCGTCAAATGCATACCACCGCTACTTCCAGTTTCACATCCCGGGCTCCTGCGCGAGCTTTAAAACTTAGTGTGCGACGCAACAGGGTAGCAGGCACTCAAGATGAATGGTAAATGCTTTGTGGGCCGGTAACCTTTGGCTTATAAAAAAAAAGATAAAAATTCTTTTCTAGCCAATTCTTCAAACAGTGATTTTGCCTTCAAAACATCTCGCCATGCAATCTAAAAAGTAGCACACTCCTAGGGTAAGCTATAAATTTGCATGATTTTAATCCTTAAAAAGATGGATAAAAATTATCTGTCAGGAAGAAAAAAATGAACTGTACCCCACTGTAGTTATTATCCATATCAGTTTTTACAATTTTGAAAACCCTGTTAACCTCGGCGCTGTGGCCCAGCTGGGCTATTTCGATGAGTTACGTGCTCTGGAGAGGTTGCTTTGCCTGCAAGCGTCTCGAAGGCGCGTGTATTTTGGCGCAGTGTAGCCTGAATTTGTTGGGCCACAGCACCGAGTGTAGCAGAGTTTTTGAAATTCTAAAAACGGCCATGGGTATTAACTACGGTTGGCTACATGCCTCTCAGTTAAGGAGCCTAACAGTAATAGTTAAAAAGTTAACTGGTTTGGTTTACGGGGGTTTAAGGTCCCAAAGCGACTCAGGCTATGAGGGACGGCCGTAGTGAAAGGCTCCGTAAATTTCGATCACGTGGGTTCCTTTAACGTGCGCTGACATCGCACAGTACGCAGGCCTCTAGAATTTCACCTCCATCGAAATGCGACCTCCGCGGCCAGGATTGAACCCTCGTTTTTCGGTTCAGTAGCCGAGCTCCATAACCACTGAGCCACGACGGCGGCCAGTAAGTCAACTATTCAAATTAGTTAAACAGCCTGGTGGTTAGCACATCTTAACTCTATCCCTACACACTACATCACTGAAAATGCTATGCTGAAAATCCTTATAAAAATGGTCTATAGAAAATTTATCGATTTCTTATAGACTCTATTGCCTTCCTATAGATATTTTTGTCTAATGAAAGTTTATAGACTGTATATAGGCAAAAGTCTACTGAAAGTGTATGGCCGGCCAAAATCTATAGATTGTGTATAGACTGTCTATAGTATTTGTATTGCCTTCAGACTCTTCTCTAGGGTTCGTCTATAGAGAGTCTGTAGACTATAGACTGTCTAAAGATGTTTTTGGAAGGAAAAAGCTCTCTTCGAACTCAAAAAAGCACATTTTAACATTTCTGTAAAGCCTTAGGTGAAACACCCTGTATAACGACTATTTTCCAATTGGCTAATTGGCTGAGCCATAGCCAGCGATGGGCACTTTTGATTTTCTGAATTGCACTGAACGATCCCCGCAGGGCGGCCTGTGTCTCCGTGTGCAACCAGGCGTCGCGGGGCGAAGCTGTAATCGAGTGGTTCGAAATTTTTAAATGCAGTTACTTCTTCGTTTTACGATACGTAGGCGAATGGAAGATACAATGACTAGTGCCAACCTTTTTTGTTTGCTGAATGGCAGACGGAGCGACGGTCTAGATAGTCCCGGGTCAGTATACCCGGGCGCCTACGGTCAGCGCCCACATCCAAAGCGCTGGTAGCATTCCTGAAAAGGCAATAAGCAAATCTTGTTTAATTAGCTGGAAGGGATATCACACTTTACTCACGTTTGCTCTAAGAAAGCAAAGAAAGATACGTTCTTCTTCACAACAACAGTCTAGGACATATTCTGCATGATCCCAAAAAAACGGCTTTTTCAGGTTCTCGGGCGAGCCAATCGGAACTCAATATTTCATTTTGCACCAGTATGTTAGGTTCAATACGCAGACACTGCACATGGGCTATGAGAGATGCTGTAGTGGATGGTGTTTGCAAATTAATTTCGACCAGCTCAGATTCGTCAGAGATCGCTTGAATCGCACAGCACGTGGAGTTTTTGCATTTCGCCTCAATCGAAATGCGTGACCTACGCTGTTATGATTAGGTCCTGTGGACTCAGCCCTTATAAATTTTGTTTAGACAGTTTATAGCCTGTCCATAGACTTCGGTCTATAAAGTCTATAGACTCTCTATAGACAAATCCTAGACAAATCCATAAATCTATAGCTAAATCTATAAATTTATGGCTGTAGACCTTTAGTATAATTTTGTCTATAGATCGTCTATAGTCTATGAAAAGACAAAAATAAATATCTATACGAAGGCAGCATAGTCTATAAGAAGTCTATAGAATGTCCATAGACCATTTTTATATGGGAGTAGCCGCGCCTAATTTTATTTTGCCAAAGGTAAAACGCCACTACTTCTGGTTTCACGGTCCCGCCCGTGTGTGCAACGAAAGAAGGTAGTTGACACCCAGAGTGAATGGAAAATTATTTGCGTGGGCGTTAGGCGTTTGTGAAAAGTAGGAAACATCTCAACAAGCAAACTAAAAAGCGGCACACATACTTGGAACAAGTCCAAAAGCTGAGAAAGTAAAACTGAATTGTAGGGTTTAAACGTGTCGAAGCGACACAGGGGCTACGAGCGACGCCGTATTGGAGGGCTCGGATTAATTTAGGCCAACTATAGGCTTCTTCAATGTGCGCTCATGTCGCACAGCACATAGGCGCCTTTCGCGTATCGCCACCTACTGAACATCGCGGCTGCGGCCGAAATTGAGGTTTCGAACTGCTGTCTTTCGCGTTTAAATTCAATGCGCTATAGTCAGTCGAGCAACGGAAGCAGCGGAAGTGTGCGCTTTTTATATACATTTTTATCCCTTGTCGAAAAACGCCATTTTAATGTAGGTGGCGATGCTGAAGCCATAGTTCGTGCGGCTTTGATGGTTTGGATTTGGAAACCGGCGCAGCTTAAGCGTGCACTAAAGAGGAATCTGAGCTCGTCTTTTTACCATGGGAACGCTGTCTACACGTTCCGGGCATTCTTAGAAGCTGCGAATTATTGTCCAGTGCGGCGATTTCCCTAATTAAATCGAAATAAACGCCCCGGCTCCCGTCTTTTTTTGAACTCACGCCTAGCCTTACGCCTACCTGCGGTTGGGATCGAACCCGCGTCTTTCGGGTCGGCAGCCGAGCACCATAACCACTCGACCACTGCACTGGAACATGCTTGCTAAGCGTCTGAGGCTCGTCCATGGCAGCGCCTGCATGGACAGCCATTCTATAGTATATACCCAGATGACCACGTGGCTTCGACGTTGTATCACATGGTCTTACGACACCCCCATCAGATGTCATCGCGTGGCTTCACATCACCCCATCCAATGTGCTTTAAGTCAAAGGTCAACCAAAGGCTATCCAATGTCAAAGGTCAACTAAAGATCATGGGCCAAGATCAAGGGTTCGACACCATAACTGTGCCACATATAGTCATACACGACTAAGACTGTTGGGCTGAAGGTCGTTCAAGGCCATTCCCAGGCCTACGCGACGACTGCTTTACCTAGCGTAGTGAAGCTTTTCGCTTCAATAAAATTCGGTACGTTTTAGTGATCCTGTCTGCTGGTGATATTGACATTCGGCACAATTAACGATTCTGCCCGTTAATGATATCAGCTTGTACATTTAAGTAAACATGACGGCATGTGGGGTAAGGACTCACCCAAAACAAGGACCAGGTTACGGAGGTCTACAGTCAGAACTACAGTCAGGCATTATGTTCCCAGTTGAGACATTACTAGCATTTCAAGTGTGAAAAAAACCCTTTTCTCCACACTTACAATCATATCAATGATGTCACGACTACGACTGACAAACGCACTTCAGAGATACATGATGCCATCCTCATCCGAAACCGCTGCACCACATGCGTAAGCAGGCGGTTCACTTGCCGATTATTTTTTTTAATTCGAGATGTTTGCCTTTAGGCATAACGAAAAAGTGAGAGGGGAAATGGAAGGAAGTTAGAAGGAGGAGTTTAGACAAGCCTTGCTTAAAAAAGTGGCAAATGTTCTCGATAAAGCGATTATCAAGAGTCCGCTTGAGATAGTGGCCTTTAAAAGAAGCCTGTCTGGAAATGTAAATACCATGATTCCAATCAAGCGATTTTTCCAGTACTGTCACCCCACCTATTATCAACATATTGTAACATTTTTATTGCGCCTCTAAGCATCATCAACCGCCGCCCATCACTCACCTCGCACTTATTTTAACCCTTTTACACCTGTTACTCACCCCGCAGAGTTTGATCGAACGGCTGTCCTTAGGGTCGGGAGCCGGGCACATTAGCTCTACACCTTTGACGAACGATCATTCAGGGAGATGAATTGAGGACATGTATGAGCAGCTCACACCACACAGGAGAGGAATTAAACAATATAGTGATTAAACAATATAGCGCCAGTCATTAGTCATTGGTCGTTAACATTAGCAATTATTTATCCTGATTGACGGTCGTATTTTGCAATTTAAGTAACGCGCTAAACAGTGCTGATAGGTAAATGTGCGAATTATCAAAGGTGATTAACGGAGGTCATGTTGATGATAATTAGTGCGGCTAATTAGTTATGCCATGTGATGTCACATGGCTGTGCTGTCATCCCATAAGTATGACGACGTCACGCCTGCAACCAGTTAGAGTAAAGCAGAACCCTACTTTGTTATCCTCACCATCTTTTCCAAAATACATCACGCATTTATAACTTCGAAGTGTTGGTTAAGGGCACTAAAAATGGCTGCGTTTTAGCTCTGGTTAAACCTGGAGAGACGCGATATATATATCTGGCATCTGGCCAAATGGAAATCGCTCAGTCGAATTGCAAAGTCAGTCTTTCACTGCTCCGTATCACTTTCATCATCATCATCATCATCATCATCATCATCAGCCCTACTACACCCACTGCAGGGCAAAGGCCTCTCCCATGTCTCTCCAATTAACCCTATCATTTGCCAGCTGCATCCACCCTTTGCCTGCAAACTTCTTAATCTCATCCGCCCATCTAACCTTCTGCCGCCCCCTGTTACGCTTACTTTCTCTTGGAACCCACTCCGTTACCCTTAAAGACCAGCGGTTATCTTGCCTTCGCATTACATGCCCTGCCCAAGCCCATTTCTTTCTCTTGATTTCGACTAGGATGTCATTAACCCGTGTTTGTTCCCTCACCCACTCTGCCCGCTTCCGATCTCTTAACGTTACACCTATCATTTTTCTTTCCATGGCTCGCTGCGTTGTCCTTAACTTAAGCTGAACTCTTTTCGTTAGCCTCCACGTTTCTGCCCCATAGGTGAGTACCGGTAAGATTATGCTGTTGTACACTTTCCTCTTGAGGGAAATTGGTAAACTGCCACTCATGATCTGCGAGAATTTGCCATATGCGCTACACACCACGCGACCAACTCACGTGACCAACGGCGCCGCTATGGAGCTCAAGTGGGGCCATGCTTAAAGGGTCGAAGAGGTAGCGTAGTGTAGCTATTGCTACAAAAATTCCACTGAGCGGGCATTTTTCCATCGCAGGGTTCGCTTCCCGTTACAAGGTTCGAACACATTGACCTCTTGCTTAAGGACTGAACACCGCTGTGAGCGACATGCCCCGCCACTCGACAGTGACAACTTACGGCATAGTGGACGCAAGGCTGCGGCGTGCAAGTGGCGTCTTTTCCACCACACAGCTTCACTCGTGACACAGGCACGTCATACGACCCGGTGTCCTTGGAAACTTGGCGGCCTGCGCATGGAGAATGTTACGTCAGCCTACACTATAACGCCGTTCGAAATTCAGGCTTCAAGGAGGCAGAATGTGGTATTTTGTCCACGAAATTATCAAATGCCCCCTCGAGTACACCACGAGTCAGAACTTCGTTTTTTTATCTGTGCGCCAGAGATTAAGTGCTTTTTAATGCCGAATTAAAAGGGCAAACCTCGTTTCGCACGAACAACAATGCCCGGTTGTACCATGATCAGCCAAGCTCTCTCATTTTCACATAACCTCATATTTAAATGTCATATTTAGAGCAGATTTTTTTAACAATCTTCGTGAGCACAATTTTTTGGGAAGTCAGTTCTCGAGTGGGGAAAAATGAGGAACCAGAAATATACTGTGCAACAATACGCACGCTATATTCGGGAAAATACGGTAAAACAGGCGCCAGAATCGCGTGAACACAATGACGCCAAATGCGCCGCGCTTAACAAGCCAGCTTGTGGGTCTTAAGGGGAATGCAAGCATGTGAAGACAGGTCAGAAATTTTTAGGTTCTACCTCTGAAGACAATGAAGACGAAGAATAGCTTCTCCAGAACTTCTGCCTCTCAATAGAATTAAGACGAATAAATGAACCAAATTAAAATTGATTATTCCTACTATATCCAGACAGAAAATGTCGTTAAAAAATGCGGCTGCCAGCAGGCCAATTAATAATTCCTTCCGATGTCTAGATACAAAATCTAAAAAGAAAAAATTGCGGCTGCTAGCAGGGCATTCCGTCAAACGTGCTAAAAGTGATGTAATTATCTCTAAACACCACTGTTTTTCAACTCCATTTCACGGAAATGCTGGAGCCGAAATTGTGATGCAGGTCAGTAGTTATTGATGGCCCGCCATGATTACTCAACTGTTCTGGCGTCCGACTGCAGAAGCCAAGGTTGCGAGACACAGGCCTAGTTTATAAATGCGCAATATTTGTGTTTTATAGAAACCACAATACCTGGAACGACACAAACCACAAAAGACCTATACCCCTAAAAACACCCACCCTTATTCCATGTCGGCTATTAATGGCCACAAGCCTTCCTGTCCTAAATCTGACATAAATCCGTTTTTCGGTCACTACAACTCCAGATGAAAGGCATGGTTTATGGTATAAGGAGTTTAACGTCCCAGTGCGATCCAGGCTATGAAGGATGCCGTAGTGGAGGGCTCCGGATAATTTCGACCGCCTGGGGTTTTTAACGTGCGCTGACATCGCACAGTACACACGTCCGCCACCGCCGGGATCGAACAAGGGTATTTTGGGTGAGAGGCCGAGCACCATAACCACTGATCCACCGCGGTGGATTCCACAGACAGCATCATTGAACATACAGTACTTACTTATGCACCTGCTCAGGGATATTTACATTACCTGCGGATAGACAGGAATCCACCAGGTAACTCAAGATGGTACGTTAGGCAGTTAAAGTAGCTCAACAGCTGTATCTCGCTGGTTAGAGCTATCCTTATCTGTGGGCCAAGTTTACTGTTTCTTTCCTCTAAAGGACTATAGATGAGTTGCGCACATTCCAGCATACCCTGACGCCCGATGTCCTTGGGCGCTGGCATCTAAACCACCGAAGCAAGGCGTGGATAGCCATTGCCGCTTCCATCGCCTCCAGTTGTGTGCGTGTGTGGTGTACATATCATGACAATGTTAAAGGGGCATAGATGGCGACGTGGGTTACACAAATGGCATGTAAACACTGCTCCCGTATTTGCTGAGCCACAGCCAGTGACGCGCGCTTAGTACTTTCCGAACAATGCCGAACGGTCCTCATACGGGGGCCTGTATTCCCGCGTCTACCTAGGCGCCAACCACTTCGCAGTCTCCGAGCGGCTCACAGCGTTTTCCCGTATGTTCACATCGTGGTATCATGATACGTAGGGTGGTATCGGAGAGGCTGAAGAATCCCAACGTACCCGGGCTAGTAGAGGCTTCCGAGCTGCGGCCAGGAGAGCCCTGGAGCTGATTTCCTGGCTGCCTTCGACGAGGTGCCACATCCAAATCACCGGTCGCCTTTTCTGCGAAGGCGTAGAGCACATCGGGTTAATTAGCTCCGACAGATAACAAGGATGGATAAACAAACGTTATTTACGTTGCGGAAAGAAAGCAAAAAAAAAAAATCGGTAATGGCTGAACTCAAATTCAGCGAAATGCAAGCAGGCTTGCTAAGCGTCTGCGGCTCGTCCATGGCAGCTCCGCTAAACGCTCGCGACAACCGTTGTATATGTATCCACACGACCACGTGGTTATGACATGGTATCACATGGTCTTACGACACATCCATAGGATGTCACGTGGCTTCACATCACCCCATCGAATGTTCGTAAGGACAAAAGTCAACCACAATGTCACCAAATGTCAAAGGTCAGAGGTGAACTTAAGGTCTTGGGTTAAGGCCAAAGGTCAAGGGTTCGACACCATAACTGTACCACATATAGTCATTAAACGGCTATTGTGGCTGGACTGAAGGTCGTTCAGGGTAATTTTGCGGCTTATGCGACGAGTGCTTTATCTAGCATAGTTAAGCTTTTCACTTCAAAACAATTACTGATGTCACCTATAAGGAGGTTCATGATTAACTATTACACCTGAAGAAATCGAGCATCGCTTCCTTCAGGTTCTCGAGAGACGTCTTGGCTGCAAGGGCGCTGCGAAGGAAGGTTGCGGTAATGGAGGGCTCTTGATGAACTTCGACTCCCCGGGAGTTCTTCAGCGTGCACTCGCAGCGCCTTGTGGTAGGTAAGTTTGGCTGTTAACTGTTATCTCTCAATTTTTATCACAGCATTTAAATAAAAGCGAAATGAAAAAAAGGCTGTGCAGAAAGATTGTAGAGAATCTAGCACCTCTCAAGGGCCGAATTTTTTCGAGCTCTCCACTGCGTCTTTCATTGTCCTTAGTTAACATACACGATTAAACACTCTTAGCGAAGAGATAACGATCAAACCATTAAAAAGTTCGAACAGCCTCAACAAGAAATGAGGCCGCAAATCTCCGATTCAGCGGACGTGTACCCTTACTGGTTATGCAGACAAGAGCGGCAACTGGTGTGGCACCGCATGGCGATGTCTCATTCAGAATATATCGTTGCCAGATGTGGGACATCTCCTGCGTAAATGCAGCCCGCTGCATTCGCATTTGCGTCCCTGGTGAACTGTAGTGAAGGACTTGTGCTGAGAACGTGGAGTAACCAGCGACCAACCATGTGTCGTGGGGGGGGGGTGGTGCTGGGGGTAAGGCGCTTCTCGGTTCCTAAAGATGCTGAACCATGAAATCCCACTTCGCTTCGCCTCCATGTCGGTGGCGCATAGATCTGGATCTCTGCATCAACGAGACCTCGTTACGGAGAGCGTTTGCGGCTACACTATAAAAACAATAATGCCTACGTGGGAGCAAATAGGCAGCAAGCTGTCCTGTAGCGTAGGGAGGGCGCTAAAGGACAGATTACTCCCTTTCTACTCCCTTTAGTTTTAGAGTATCGCTAAGAGCGCGCTTTGGCTCCGTTCCACCCGATTCAGCCTTCCGCGCTCTGGCCTCACGCTTATCGTGCAGCCTTCCGAGGAGGTGGCTTTCTGTTCCCCTTGTCCGTTCTATTAGTTGCACCAGTCACGCGAGTCGCCCGTTTTCCCACTCATGACAGTCCTAAAGGAGCAGGCTGGAGAGGGGAGTGCTAGGAAGACATCAACGACTTGATTTCGCTTAACGTACGCAACCTGATTATTGCAGGATGGACACTTGTACCTGTCGGCTGCGAGTCGCGCATCAATGTACGAGGACAAGGAATTCTACAGGAATCCGTCGACTTTGACGACGCCTGGCACTGATGGTGGCAACAATGTATGAAAGTGTAAAGAGCAGTGATAAGGCGAGGAAACTTGAAAGCCCTTTATAGAAATGTGTTACCCATCTGGCTTAAAACATTACCGATCGCTCATAGAATCCGCACTCCATTATTGTTTGTTGTTCTGGTGCAACACTACAAAACAGAATCTCACCTCATTGTTTATGGCAAAAAAAATGCGATTCGCTCCCTTTGTGTACAGACCCATTATCATATGTTTCTGAAGTCAAAAATACACCGTTTAGATGACATTATTTCACTTCTTACTGCTGTGTTTGTTTACGGGGAAATATGAATTTTGGATTCAACATTCATAAAACATGATGCACACCACCTCAGACACACAGGTCATGCAACTCGTCGCATTTGAACTATGGTATGAAGGTGACCTCTGTTTTTCGGTTGTTAAGTGCCTTTCCTCTACATCTTATATCAGGATTTTAAAACCGCTGTTTGGTTGAAACGTGTTGTTGAGCTATTTCAGTAGAACACGTTCTTGGGCGCCTGTCTAGTGTCTTCCTTTCATGTGTGCTTTGTTTTTGTACACGTAATCTACTCAAATTGTTGAGCTATCTGGTTTCAGCTGTTGGTACATGACATATGTTTCAATTGCCTGGTTGGCTAGAGGCGTTATGTTTCATGTACTTGATGCTTTGTTACTTCGTCCAAGACCCGTCAAGCAGTCTTATCTGCCCTTAGCTGTGGACTCCAGGATTTTTTCGATAATTAAAAAAATAAGCGAATTCTAAAAAAATGCCACTGTTCAACCTGAGGCCGGTAATCTTGCGCTAACTGGAAATCCCGCCTGGTTTCTCTACGGTACGACACTCCGCTTGGCCACGCTAGCTCCGCTAAGCCTGGCGGGTGAGCGCACTGCGCATGCGCACTTCAGCGCCAGCTTAGTAGGGAGTGAAAACCGGTCTTAGCACTGCACCTGTAGTCTCGGCAAGCTGCCCCCTCCCGCTCTGCCCTGAAGGAGGTCGTGCCGTTTGCAGAAGAGCTGCTGCGGATGGCTGCAAGTGCAATGGAAGCGAGAGTTGCAGTCGGATGCACCGTGCATACAATGTCTGCACTTCAGCAGCCAACGTACGCCAGCGACAACGCCAACGCGTCTTTAAACTCGCATACCAATGCACGGTCATAGGTCATATTGAAACTTATTGGAGGCATCAGTGCGAACGCTGTAAGTGACGTCATCGTCTTCGAACATCAACACCAGAAATATCGGCCCTGCTGCACGCCCCAAAAGTATTGCAGTTAGCAAGAATAAAACAGGGGCTCACTGGAAACACTTCACAAGGCCAACCTGCTCATGCGCGCCTCTTCGCTTCCAGCTCCACTCATCTTCATCACTATCAGCCTGACTACGCTTAGTGCAGGGCTAAGGCATCTCCCTTGTGTCTATAATTAACCCTGTCTTTTGCCAGCTGCGCCCAGAATACACCCGCAAACGTGATCTCACACGCCCACGTAATCTTCTGCCGCCCCTCTGCTACGCTTAACTTCTCTTGGAATCCACTCTATTTCGCTTAAGGAATACCGGTGATCTTGCTTTCAGGTTACATGCCCCGCCCATTTTTTCCTCTTGATTTCGACTAGGATGTCCTTAACCTGTGTTTATTCCCTCACCCGCTATGCCCGCTTCCAGTCTCTCAATGTTGCACTTATCATTGTTCTTTCCACAGGTCACTGCATGCGTTGTCCTTAACTTAAGCTAACTGTGCCCAAAAACAGATTAAGTGGCGCCACTTGTCCGAGAAATAGATGACTTACCAGGGGCGCAGTGGCTCTGGAATGGCACGCATCTGGTTTTCGCCCAGTCGCGGCGCAGTTATTTTACACGACCGGCTCGCTCCGACCTGAACTGCGCAAAGAGAATCATTTAAAACTTTTACTCATCTCTGTAAGGAAGCAAAGTTCGAAGCCAAAAAATTACAGGCTTGTACTTGCCTCCATAAAACCGGATATGCAAATTATTTTCCCTTTCTTCTCTTTCTTGCTCCATTTCTCAATAATTTTTATCATTGGAATTGTTGCTGTTCTCTGTTTTTATTTTTGTTTATATTGTGTTCTGTTTTCAGTTTTATTCTTTATACTATATTTATATAACTTGTTTTTCTTTTTATTCCTGAATTTTATTTACCATTTGTATTTTTATCGAAGGTTTTGCTATCAACACATTCACGCAGAACCCGTTTCACACGCAGCAATTATACTGATAATCTTAATTACAATTCGTCAACCAAACTGCTCCCATTTCAAGAAGTACTCGGATAATATACTAGCGCAAACATTTTCACATCTCTCTATATACGACGAAAGGATCGTGCGGACACGTTTTGCGGACGCCTTTTGCTGACGCGACATACCCATTTAATGCTTTCTCATTAATAATTGGCGGTAAAACAGTAGCTACAATGACGAAACTTCGTCCTAACTGCACGAATACTAAAACCCCCGATCTCAGATTTCGCCCACGTTGATGTGTTGGAAACATCCAAAGCATCTCTCCGTGACCTTGAGATTGCTTGGGAAGAGCAACCTGGGAAGAGTGACAACAGTCGACTGTAGCCTTGGTACAAGACTGCAAGAACAGTTGCGAACTGAGCCACTTTATAAACTGAGGGGAAGGATGCCACTTGTCCAGTGTGGAGGTAAATTAAATGTGGCGAGGTATCGCGTCCAAATAGAAGCGCCAGCTCTGCACAGGTGTGTGGTACACGAGCGGATCTATACCCTTACTTATTATTTCCCGCTTTTAATTAAAATGAATGTAAGTTAGAACAATGCGCAGTTTTAAGCCTGTAGTGGAACTGCAACAGAACCAAATCTCTCCTGGACGAAAAAAAGTGCCTGTGGCTGAACCTGAGCCAGGATATACAGACACAAAGCTCTGTTAAACATTGTTAGGCACTGTTTAGCTTCGATCCATCTTTAGTGTTTGAAGATTTCAGCGAGAGCAAATTGTTTCAGCGAGAGCAAATCACGTGAAGCATCACGTGCCACATGTGCAAGAGCGAGCGTCCAGAGCGGCGGTCGGCGCAGCGGCGGGTCTGACTGCCCAGCACAAGAGCTGATCACGTGACACATCACATGCCACAACTGGCGAGGAGGAATGGTCGAGCAGCAACCAGCGCATCGGCGGACGTGACTGCCAAGCGCGAGCGCAAGAGCGAATCACGTGACATATCACATGTCACAACTGGCAAGGAGGAATGGTCGAGGAGCAGCAATCAGCGCATCGACGGACGTGACAGCAAAGCGCAAGCGCAAGAGCGAATCACGTGACACATAACATGCACAACTAGCGAGGAGGAATGGTTGAGCAGCAACCAATGGGGCGGCGGACGTGACAGCCAAGCGCAAGAGCGAAACACGTGACACATCACCTGCGACAACTGGCGAGGAGGAATGGTCGAGCAGCAATGAGCGGATCGGCGGACGTGACAGCCAAGCGCAAGAGCGAATCACGTGACACATCACATGCCACAACTGGCGAGAAGGAATGGTCGAGCAGCAATGAGCGGATCGGCGGACGTGACAGCCAAGCGCAAGAGCGAATCACGTGACACATCACATGCCACAACTGGCGAGAAGGAATGGTCGAGCAGCAATGAGCGGATCGGCGGACGTGACAGCCAAGCGCAAGAGCGAATCACGTGACACATCACATGCCACAACTGGCGAGCAGGAATGGCCGAGCAGCAACCAGTGCGTCGCCGGACGTGACAGCCAAGCGCAAGAGCCAATCACGTTACACATCACAAGGCAACTCTGGCGAGAAGGAATGGTCGAGCAGCAATGAGCGGATCGCCAGACGTGACAGCCAAGCTCAAGCGCAAGAGCGAATCACGTGACACATCACCGGCCACAACTGGCGAGAAGGAATGGTTGAGCAGCAACCAGTGCGTCGGCGGACGTGACAGCCAAGCGGAAGAGGGAAACACGTGACACATCACATGGCACAACTGGCGAGGAGGAATGGTCGAGCAGCAATGAGCGGATCGCCGGACGTGACAGCCAAGCTCAAGCGCAAGAGCGAATCACGTGACACACCACATGCCACAACTGGCGAGTAGGAATGGTCGAGCAGCAACCAGCGCGTCGGCGGACGTGACAGCCAAGCGCAGGCGCAAGAGGGAATCACGTGACACATCACATGCAACAGCTAGCGAGGAGGAATGGTCGAGCAGCAACCAGTTCGTCGGTGGACGTGACAACCAAGCGCAAGAGCGAATCACGTGACACATCACATGCCACAACTGGCGAGTAGGAATGGTCGAGCAGCAACCAGTGCATCGGCGGACGTGACAGCCAAGCGCAAGCGCAAGAGCGAATCACGTGACACATCACATGCCACAAATAGCGAGGAGGAATGGTCGAGCAGCAACCAGTTCGTCGGTGGACGTGACAACCAAGCGCAGGCGCAAGAGGGAATCACGTGACACGTATGCCGCAACTGGCGAGGAGGAATAGTCGAGCAGCAACCAGCGCATCGGCGGACGTGGCAGCCAAGCGCAAGCGCAAGGGCGAATCACGTGACACATGACATGCCACAACTGGCGAGGAGGAATGGTCGAGCAGCAACCAGCGCGTCGGCGGACGTGACAGCCAAGCGCAGGCGAAAGAGGGAATCACGTGACACGTATGCCGCAACTGGCGAGGAGGAATAGTCGAGCAGCAACCAGCGCATCGGCGGACGTGACTGCCAAGCGCAAGCGCAAGAGCGAATCACGTGACATCACATGCCACAACTGGCGAGGAGGAATTGTCGAGCAGCAACCAGCGCATCGGCGGACGTGACAGCCAAGCGCAAGAGCGAATCACGTGACACATCACATGCCACAACTGGCGAGGAGGAATTGTCGAGCAGCAACCAGCGCATCGGCGGACGTGACAGCCAAGCGCAAGAGCGAATCACGTGACACATCACATGCCACAACTGGCGAGGAGGAATTGTCGAGCAGCAACCAGCGCATCGGCGGACGTGACTGCCAAGCGCAAGATCGAATCACGCGACACATCACATGCCACAACAGGCGAGGAGGAATGGTCGGGCAGGAACCAGAGCATCATCGAACGTGACTGCCAAACGATCAGCTGTGGCGACGAGGCAGAAGATCCGCGGCGCCTGCCAGGCGCGAATTTGCACATGTTGCACGCCTCCCGTTAGAGGTCAAATCTAAGAGCCATACGACCTTCAGGCTCAGCACGAGAGGAGTGGAGCTTTTCGCTTTAAGAGGAAATGCATTACAGCGTACGAGCCAGCAGACGCTGCTTCAACCCGGGAGCCGGAACGGATTCCAAACTTGGTCTACCTTTGAGCCTAAGCGGGCTGAAAATGCACCGAAGAGCACATATCCCCCGGAGATCTTCTCAAGTTGAAAACTTTAGTCGCTGGAGAATGGAATCACTCTCCAATTTGGAGCTCGCATTACCTTGCTTTTTCAAACCAATGCGTCTATAACGCACTTGCTTCATGAATCACAATTATGGGGATACGTTACCTACTGCGATCAAATTGCTGAATTTTAGAGCCCATGAAGCATAAAAACGTAGCTATAGAACTGGAATATTCGGGCATTGCAACACCAACCAAGCATTCTAGGCACGAGGGCACGGTACTTGCCCATGCGGCCCCAGCAACGGTTTAGTCCGAGAAGGCCCGAACCTTGAGACAGGGACACTGACGTTATACCATGCAGGAGTCACGACGAGCCAAAAAGTGGGAATAAAACGGTTGGAGCTGCAGTTACATCGGATGCTTGGACACCAGTCACGCCTCTTAAGACGATGCATCGTACTCTAACTATACCATTTCTTATATATTAAGGCACTTATTTTGTAGTTTTTTATGGGCGCTGTTCTTTAAGAGATTGAGGTAGATGGTGGCGGATATTAGCCCGCCTGTTGCAGTCTTTGGAACAACAGTAGTTGAAGGCAGACAAACGTTGGCGTTCCCGATAGAATTTACTCGTTAAGCTAATACCACATGAGTGGTTAGCGCGTTAACAATGCACATTGCTCGTTTTGTCCTATCAGTAGTAGTTGTGCGGGATTCTTTTATTGCTTAATCATTCTGAATGACGGTTTCAATAATAACAGGATTGCCCTTAAGTCTGCAATTGCGAAAGCCTGTCCTTTTTCTCTTTCTCCCTGCATTTCATAGAAATTTTGTCACATTATTATTTACTTTATTGCCGTAACTATTTGTTTCTCTTTAATTCTTTATTTTTATTTCTAACGCTAGTTTTTTTTCCATGAAGCCAGTACGCGTACCATGACGTCATTGGGTGACGCCCAGGTGTTATGTCGACGTCCGTGGTTGTTGTGATGTCCAGGTGTTATGTCGACGTTAGTGGCTTGTGATGTCTGAGTGAAATTTGCACGTTTAATAAAATAATTAATTACAACTCGTCAAACATACTTTTCCCGCAGGAAGACCTCATCACGTGCTCTCTGAAACAACCAAACTTTTGCACATTTATCATTAGAGTACGACGTAACCGCGAGGACAAGTTTTGCGGGCACGAAACGCGGGACGTAGCCTTGTAATGCTTTCGCAATAAAACGGCTGAAACACTACGGTGGCCGAATGCGTGTGCCGCCCTGGAGGCAGCATTCCTCACCCGTGACAGCCGCTGCTCTCCCCTTCTTTATCCCCGGTGGACGGGCGGCCCAGGGAAGTCGCAGGCGTCGGCGCCTTCCCAGACACCCACGTGATGAACGCACTTCGGCGCTGCGGGGGCCGTGGCTGCACCTTTCGCAGCGGTATCCTCCACCTTTCCTCCGCGGTGCTCGCTCCTTCAGCACAAAGAAAGAACGCGTATCATACCCAAGAATTCCGGAACACAGCATTACTTTGAACAGGAATGTGTTTACGAACGCAATTTTTCATATATTGCGAGATTTCGCTAAACAATATATCTGCAGATCTCCCATGGACAGGCTGGGATTTTTGTTTCTATTAAGGTTTTTGCTTTAGTCAAAAGCATTGCCTATAGGTTTTCTACGCAGTCCTAAGTGCTAGATGCGTCCGATGGAAATAAATACTTTGCTACGCACAGGAGGAATGGACCAATACCTTCAATACTTCCATAACAGTGCCTTAAAACTTTGCAATAGGCAAAATTTTTATCGAACAATGTTGGACATGCATCCTGTATGACGTACCAGAAAATGTCGACCTGAAGTCGAGGAGTTCTTCCGATTGCTGGGTTTAATCACTTACGTCCGTGGGGCTTACTTTAACTAAGCATGGCATGAAAGGCATTTTTGATAAAAAACTACGTTTGTCAAATGGAAGTATAAAGTTACTCAGTGCACGCGGAACACTTCACGGCAGCATCTGTAGGCCATGCACAGTTCACTAAGCCTAATACCCGGCCTTGCGCTGTAATGCTGTTAGCCCTTACCGGCCGCCTGGTCCAAATACACAGCAAATTTTTGTCGTCCTTTCGTTACGACAAATTCTTCTGTAGTATTTCGAAGTTGCGTGTTGTAGAGAGAGAACTGGCTCTGTCTTTACGACAAGAGACTACAGAATACTACAGAAATTATTGTCTTTACGACACGAATTTCTTACGTCGGGTTCCAAAATACTAAAGGAAAGTCTATCACAACTGAAAATTTCCTGTTCTGTTTTTCGATAGGGCAGCCTTAATAGCAGCTCCCACAGCGTCCAATGTGCAAATTTACTGGTACGGTTCTTTTATGATGATCAGCTGTGCATATGTATGACGACGCGGTGTGTCACACAACAGGTGACAACAGGTAGCAGGAGGTTTGCCACATACCGCTGTTTCTCCCGTCATAAAATAAGCAAAGCTTCTCCTTGTTTTCGGGGAGAATTTGTCTTGAGTTCAATTAAAATGCACCATTTTCGACAGCAATGTGCGTTTTAAACGTGCGGCGTTCTGGAATACCCCGGTGCGGTTGTGTCCCGCTTATGCGTACCACAGCAATCAAAAGTTAACAAAACACGGTGTATTGAGGTAATTTCACTGCTGCGACACTTGGCGGAGATTCGATAATGCGGCGTGCTTCCAAAACGCAACCTCGTTTCTGACGACCGCTGTCGCGAGTACAGCACACTTCTTAAACCCTGCAAGGTATTTATTGTCACTGCTCTCATATCAGGGGACTGTATTTTTTTCTTTCAACAAGAGTTTGAATGTGGCGGACAGAAATTAATTTACCGCGGCGTCTGTATATACAGTGACGTCAGAACTCTTTGGCGCCACATGACTGTCAGTTGAGTCTCGACGACAGAGATATTCAGAATAAAATAATCGAATTGCACCACTGCCATTATCCGCGGAATTCATGACAAAAGTATCATGCGCACTGCATTGTACTAACCTGCGTTGTGTCGGCCGGACGACTTGGGAGTACTGGCCAGGATTTCTGTCTCAGTGGCTTCCTCTCCGCAGTAGCAGGCCAAGTTGGCTGCGAAGGTGAAGAGCATGCCTCGTTATTAAGTCAGCCGGAAGGAATGATGATTACGGGTGAAAAAAATATAATACAGAACCTAGATGTGGCCGATTACACAGCTCTATGACAGATGCGTCATATAGTACCTGCCAAAAAAATTCCGGTGCCCAACGTGTAATGCCAGTAGGAAGCTGGTTCCAACCTAACAATGCAGAAGAAAAAAGACGTGTCTGCGTGAGGAGGTCATGAATGGAGGGAACTTGTTTGCGTGGCTTCCAACACATACCATATTCGCTGTGGTCCCGAGAAAAAATGTCAAAGAAACCGCGAATTCAACAGTGTTCGTTTATAAGAAATATAAGATTATTGCACGTTGATGGTAACGCGGATGACGATCGCTAGCTTATTTACGCACGCGCTTTTCCGATCACTGATCTGGCGATTTCGTTTTTTTTTTGTAAATCGCAATTTTGATGTGCGTGTTTCTCACGCGGGGTTAAAGATTCGCGGGAGAGACCTTGGGGGTCCTGGCGTCTTTCGCGGAAGCCTTTAGCTTCAAAGACTTTACTTGTTGGGGATCATTTCATGGTCGGCTTGGAGCTCGAGCAGCCGTGCTTTGGATATTAGAACGCGAAATACAATTTTTTTACAGCCTAAATGTGCAAGAGTGTCCCAGAGTGTCCTAGGGCTAGCATCTTTTAGTGTATTCATAAACACCCTTACGGTGTCCGTGATCCCAACGCCGCAAGGGTGTTCACGAACACTCGTAAGGAGTAGGTGAACACGCTCAAAAGTTGTTAGCCGTGGGATAAGAGCGTCACACCTTAAGGGTGTAAACGTTCTTATCGTAAGTCGAACGAACGCTGCGTTGAAACAATCATTCTGTACGGCGTTGCATAACGAAGCAGAATCTTAAAATTCTGTTACGAGATAATGTACACAGCTCGTTCGGTCGAAAAGCTGTCGGCGTAGTAGTGGTCGGCACTGCGTGTCGGAAATAATTTTGGGCTGCGTTAAGAAAATTATCTCATGGTAGTTTTTGGTTCTACTGATTGATGACTGGTTGGTGTGTGAGAGGCGATAAATAATGAATTTTTTGTAATTGATAAGTTAAGATATGAAAAAAATAGGACAAAGGGGGTTCAGGGGGGGGGGGGGCTGTAAAAATGCTCAGAATATTGTGAAAAGCCAACGCTTGAATATGGTAACTAAGAAAATTTAGATGCGGAATCGATTAATTGAAACCAGATCAGAATGGAAAGTCAATATTTACCGATGCTAAGTATCGGTGTAAATCGTCGTCCTAAAAATAATCTTGTAAAAAAAATTCTAAAGAGTCGCATTAGCAGCATCAGATGACGCACCAAACGGCGCAAGCTATCGCGTCAACTCATAAGCGCAGCATAGGAGTCCTCCAACGCTTCTTTTTGTGTTGCGGCAGCCTGTTTCTCATTTTATATTAGCAGGTTATTTGGAATGCCAGCCAGAACTGCGCTCGAACGCTTGAAATTCACAGCAACAGATACTACGCGTAGCCCGGACACATTCGCTTTGAAGGGCGACTGCAATGTGCTTTGACGTTTTGAAGCGAAAATCTTCGCGACGCCAGCCTTTCGAGCCGTCAGCGGGACCGCAAGTTTAACCTTGAATGTAAATAGAGGTCAGTGTAGCTTCAAGCTTCACCTTGTATGTCGGTAAAGGTGAAACCATGAGAAATGACGCCTGTCTCACATATCTCGGTGGACATACGAACCGCGCCCGCAAGGGAAGGAAAATGATATGAAAATTGGTTTTAAGGAAAGGAAATGATGCCTGTCTCACAGGTGGTCGAAATTATTCGGGAGCCCTACACTACGGCGCCTCTTTCTTCCTTTCCACTTTCACTCTCTCCTTTATCCGTTCCTATACGGCGCAGTTCGGGTGTCCACCGAAATGAGAAACAGATACTGCGCCATTTCCTTTATCATAAAACCAATTATCATATACTGTCATGCGTGAGCGCCTTTAATGTCGTTTGGAAGAAAGCAAGATGTATAACAAATAAAAGAAGTCCTACTACTGCGTGTGTGTCTGTATCGCAGTCTATGGAAACGGCCAGTCGCTCGACCTCAAACGTAATCAGGGAGATGCAGCTTTTCGATTTCGACCAGGGTTAACCAGAGCTAAACCACCAGCAATTTTTTTATTGTGCCATGTCATCAGAGAACCGAAGGAACGAGAGATGGCATTTGTAACAGAAGTGAGTGCCTCAAGAGGTGTTCGCAAATATTCGTCGTTTTCAAACAGAAACTCGAGAAAGGGCAGCCCTTATCAAGTGATGGAGATGACGTAAAAACGGACTAGTCGGCCCAGGGAGGTGCTGCTCGCTCCCTCTGTTGGGGCTTTTCGGAGGCTCACTGCCTCCCGTAGAAAGTGCAGTGAGCGAGCACGCAATGCAAGCGTCAACTCTTAGCGACGCGAAAGATGGTCGCAAGGATTTCAAGCACTTTTAACGAGCACACTCGAGGGGAGACAAGCTTTTGTTTCAGGGCGTCTGCTTTTGTCCTTATGTCACAGAGGAGACAGCGCTGCTAGTAGTCATGGACATAATTTCGCGAAATGCCGGAGCGGCGTTTTGAAGCTGCCTTTGCACCACTAGGCGACGCAGTGGCCGCATCGAAGCTTCGCTGGCCGATGACTAGGCGCATGCGCGTCCTGTTTTCGTCCGCTTGCCTGTCTGATAGCTCGTTTCATGTGAGCAACTGCTTTTTCTGAGCTTCACCGCGGATGGCCGCTTTTCGCCGCTTGCGCTCGTCAGCCGCCATATGGCCGCCGTACTCTGCGCGCGGCCTGGTGACTGCGATTGCGGCAAGTATGATATACCCTGCCACCCTGGCAGGTGCCAGTTAAATTAATGGCTGATCGCGAGAGGTTGCTCCCCCCAGCGAACGCTGCGGCCTAATGCTGCAGTGACGCGTGTCGGCCACAACGCTGTCAGCGCCAGTTAATGCTTGCAGCCCCCATCTTTCTCAGCACCGCAACGTACCTCAAAGTGGAACTGAAGCATCCAGTGCCCCAGGGAGCCAATTACGCGCCCTTCCTTTCTTTAAAATCATCCCAGTCTAGAACGTTGTCAACACCAGCGCCGATGAAAAAAATCAAAAACAAAAACATTCGTGGCGGCACAGGAAAAGACCACTTTGTAATACTTGGAGAATCCTCCGATAGCAGCAACCACGCTTAACCCCGAAGACAACATATGGGGCATTATGAAAGCCAACCCCATGAGGCCCCACAGTGGGAACGCCAACCCGGACAGCCATCCCGACCGAGTGGGACAGGCTTCGCGATGATAGTTGTCATCCGTTCCCTTTGTGAGCCTATGCCGCGCCGCTTGGCGCGTTTCTGCCACAGCGTTGTCAATGCCAACGCATGCAGCGCACATCTGACACTACCGCCACGTAGCTTAAAGCGCGACTGAGATGTGCACCGTCACAGGGGTTCAGTTATGCGCCTTTGCTTTCCTTTCGAAGCTCCCGCTCTGTATCGGTTTCGACACAGCTGCGGCTCGGCGACGTCAGGTGCTTATGAAACACGCCGAACAAGCTACGGAAGGAAGTAGTGAAGTTTTCGCTTTAAAAACTCCGAGGAGAGAAGGAGGGATAAGACGCTGCAGTTCGCCACCAATTGCAAGTGTTATAAGTTAGAATATACTTCAGCAGCACATTCACACACTGCATCGCCAGTGTATCAACTGCGGCGCAACGCGGGTGGCGTTCCTCACCTGGTGCACCAGATGTCCTCGGGTGGGACGACGAGAGCGGCTGGTGCGTCGGCGTCTCAGCTGACACCCACGCGGCAAGAACACTCCATACGCTGGAAGCGGGTCCCTTGGCTGTCTCAGAAGCGCAGAGGAGGATGCACGAGCCTGACGGGAGACGGGAGCAGCCGCCTGCAGTGACACGAAATTGCGGTCAGTGAAGACCAAGAGACGGGTGCAGGCGTGTATGTATGTATATGTATCCCTTCTCTGGAAATGCCAAGACGCTGCGTTTGGGCACTTGGAGAAGCCTTCGAATTGGACCTTGCCATTGTTTAAATCTCGGCCAGTTTATTAATGCGAAAGCATTACGCACACATAGGGAACGAAACGACCAGCAGCAGGGGTCAGAAAAATCGCAGATGTGGTCGTCGTGGTATCAAAGGTGCGGTGAAATGAACAGGACAGTCAGCCTGTGAGGCGATCACGGAAACCCATAGGCGTTGCATTTTGGAAAACAAAGGTGAACATATTATGCGCATTGCCTTACGACTCTAAGCTAATGGTCATCTATGAGCTAATGGTCATTGAAAAGGAAGAAAAACAATTAAAAAAATTATTAAAACTGCGCATTCACACACAAAAGCCAATAAGTCAAGTACCCTCTAAATTCTTCAATTTACACCGTCGTTAGCCATAGTCCGGTAAAGAACTGGCCGCGATGCATGCTTACATTGAGAGAAGATGCCCAGTCATTATAGTCATCGGTCACCCTTCTTGACTGGCTAAGGTCAGTCTGCATGGCGACAGCACTGCTCCTGCCAGCAATACGCAGAACGCTGGCCGGGTTTGGGATTAGAAGAACGAAGCGCCCGTTTCATCGACAACAGAAGTTGTATGCAGCCGCTCGCAATGACAAGGGTGATGCTGAAACAGCAACGCTAAGGCCGATGAAGAACGTCAGGGCAAAGCGTGAATAATCCATCCTGGATTCCGCCACACAGGTCCTGCAAATCCACTGACTACTGCGAAGCGATCTATGCTGCCGCGTATTATGCTGCGAGGGTTATACACAGGCGCACCATATATGAAACAATTGCGACGCGCCGCTGACTCCGGAACGCAAAGTTGAAGGTCTCACGGATTCTTCGTACATGCCCACGTTACAAAGACAACACACGCACACCGGACTGATGGCAGGCTTTGTTGCACAACCCAGACCCAGAAGTCCAAACATGCATCGTCAATCAAGCTTTGAATGCCGCGAAGTCCGGGGGGTTACGGCCGACGCCTAGCGAGAGGGAAGAGGAAAAAGTCACGCGACCCTACGAGTGATTGACTCTATTTCAGTTTTTCCATCCATGCATCGCCGTGGATTGGAAGCTAGAACGCGAGGCAGCAACATCCACATCTAAGCCTGTAGTCTAGAAACGCCCACAAGCTGGACTCCGAAAAGCGGAGGGGACAGTTGCATGCCTGGCGTCTGCTGACCCGTATTTCCTGTTTCATCTTGGCTCAAACCACTCCAGCTCCTGCACCCGTTACTGTAGCCTCAAAAGTCAACCTTACAAAATGTGTCGTTTATGATTCAATTTATATTAAATCCCTTGGAAGATGAAAACGTGAGCTGTGTTTGGCCCTCGGTAGCGGGAGCTTCTATATATCTAAACACGACCAGAGACGTTGGCAGGTGCAATAGAACGCGCCCAGATTAGTGCAATAGAACGCGCCCATATTAAGCCAGTGTCCACTCCGCACCACACTTCCAAATACTGGCCCTGTATAATTGGCTCGCGGGCACATGACCACGGCATGCCTGTTGCGGAGGCTGCAATTTCGCACACCCACTGTAGGCAAGCCGTGAACCTGCCCTGATGTTTTCATGCCAATATCAAGCGCTGTAACAAAGAACTGCCTTGTGACAGAGAAAGGTACTTTGCAGCGTTTTCATGACGCCAGATGCCGAACAAAAATTACAGGACGCTTAAGCTTTGTCTTTAAGAGTGAGACACGACAGCGTGTCAGCGTTGCCGAGGTGTACACGGAACGCCATCGCCCGTTCGGCGCGACGCGTGGCCCGTTGGACAATTTAAGGAAAGGACGCCTGTCTCACATATCTCGGCGGGCGCCCGAACCGGCCGTAAGAGAAGGAAAATGAAATGAACCATTGGTTTTTAGGGAAAGGAAATAACGCCTATCTTACATTTCTCGCTAGGCACCCGGATCGCCCGTAAAGGGGAAATAAATAAATAAACAAGTAAATAAATAAATTGATCGATCAACCTATCAATAGATAGATCGAGGATCAATCAATCGATCAATAAATCAACCAACCAATCGATCGATCAATCAATCAATCCTTAACGCTGTCGCGTTAAAATCCCATCCCTTACGGCGCGGTTCAGGTGTCCACAGAGATGCGCCATTCTCGCTCACGGCCAAAGATGCAGACGCCGACGACACCGACTTTTCTGCGACACCAGCTCCTTAACGCTGTCGGGTTAATAAGGTTTATGGCTCATGGGTGTTTAATGCCCAAAAATGGACTGCGGCTATGATGGACGCCGTAGAGAAGGGCTCCGGAAATTTCGGCCACCTGGGGTGCTTTAACGGGCCCCGACAACGCGTAGAACACGGGTCTCTAGTATTTCGCCTCCATCGAAATGTGAACGCCGTGGCCGGGAACCAACTCGAGTTTTTCCGGTCAGCAGCCAAGCGCCGTAACTACCCAGCCACAGCGGTGGCCAGATGGAGAGACGCCGACAGTCCTCACTCCGTGTGAACACACAAACGAAGAACGCCATCAGCCAGGCGCGCGTCTCTCATAGATCATGGTCACACATAATTGCGCTTCTGAAATGACTTGGGTCCACCCATGTTAACTACGAACTAGCCGAATTTAAAACCCTCTTAATCGCATAGCTAAAAATGGCTTCAAGCTTACGTCGCCATGCGCGTGAGTGTCAACTATGAAGTTTGTTTGAGCACTGAACATTCGCAGCGCAGGCTGAGGAGCAAAGGTTCGCTGTACGCGTTTCCCCTTCAAGGGAAAAATGCGCGCACATTTCTGAGCTGCTTCATGAAGAAACACCATTAACCAAATTTTTTCCCACAGCAAGATCTCATCACGCACTACATAACGTAATCAAACTTTTGCACAGTTACCTTCATAGAACGACGTAATTGTGCTGACAAGTTTTGCCGACACGAAACACAAGACAAAGTCTAGTAATGCGTTCGCATTAAAAAAAAATTCCTACCGCGTCCTCGGTGTCATCGAAACCGCAGAGAAAAAAGGCCATACAGGAACGCGGGTGTGCAAAACGCGTGCAAGCGCTGTTCAAGCAAGCGATAAGATGGGGTTCCTGTGCAGAATTAAAAAAAGCTTTTAAGGTTTAAGACTTAAGTGGGTTTAATGTCCCAAATCGATGAAGTAGTGAAGGGCTCCGTAAATTCCCACCACCTGGGGTTCTTTAACGTGCACCGATGTCGCTTACATATGCGCGTAGAGGGTGGGCACCTGCACTTATCCGTACGACAACGAAGTGAAGGAGCGAGTGAAGAGAAATTAAGAATTCGGAGTAATTTCGTGGTAATGTGCGGGCTGAAGGACCTCAGCGGGGCAGGCTTGGTGTGCCGCGGCTGTCTTCTGGGAAGCTGCACACGGTTCGAACGCGTTTCGAACCTCACACGAAGACCTCGGAAGAAGCCGGCAGTTATGTTTGCATCTCATTGCGATAAACTAGAAGTCGGGAACCGAATCACGGACGCGAAGGCTGGCTGCACACCTCATTCATTGCCTCGAATGTAGAATCGAGGCAGCGAACGCACCTCCGATGGCATAGCAGAGAACGCGTTCATTGCAGAGCGAAGTTCAAAGACCGCTACAACGATGCCTAGAGGACCCATTACCGGCTGAAAATTCCTGCTAGAGTTCCGAATGTAGAATCGAGGCAGCGAACTCACCTCCGATGGAATAGCAGAGAACGCGTTCATTGAAGAGCGAAGTTCAAAGACCGCTGCAACGATGCCTAGAGGACCCATTACCGGCTGAAAATTCCTGCTAGAGTTCCGAATGTAGAATCGAGGCAGCGAACTCACCTCCGAAGGCATAGCAGAGAACGCGTTCATTGGAGAGCGAAGTTCAAAGACCGCTGCAACGATGCCTAGAGGACCCATTACCGGCCCAAAATTCCTGCTAGAGTTCCGAATGTAGAATCGAGGCAGCGAACGCACCTCCGATGGAATAGCAGAGAACGCGTTCATTGAAGAGCGAAGTTCAAAGACCGCTGCAACGATGCCTAGAGGACCCATTACCGGCCGAAAATTCCTGCTAGAGTTCCGAATGTAGAATCGAGGCAGCGAACGCACCTCTGATGGCATAGCAGAGAACGCGTTCATTGCAGAGCGAAGTTCAAAGACCGCTGCAACGATGCCTAGAGGACCCATTACCGGCCGAAAATTCCTGCTAGAGTTCCGAATGTAGAATCGAGGCAGCGAACGCACCTCCGATGGCATAGCAGAGAACGCGTTCATTGCAAAGCGAAGTTCAAAGACCGCTGCAACGATGCCTAGAGGACCCATTACCGGCCGAAAATTCCTGCTAGAGTTCCGAATGTAGAATCGAGGCAGCGAACGCACCTCCGATGGCATAGCAGAGAACGCGTTCATTGCAGAGCGAAGTTCAAAGACCGCTGCAACGATGCCTAGAGGACCCATTACCGGCCGAAAATTCTTGCTAGAGTTCCGGTCAGAAACATTGCCTCGTTAAAGCACTACCTGCCTACCCTCGCTGTCTTCGGAGGTGCCATCGCATCGCATTATGCAAGCGGACCGTAGGCCTCACCTTATATGACGTGTCGATCGCCAGAAAAGCCACAGGGACTCCAAAATGCCGCCGATAAATTCCAGGAGTCCCGTACTGAGCCTCGTCATGAAGACCTGTCTGGGACGGGGACACCGCGCACAGTGGTTCTTATTCACTGATGCTGAAAACGCGTCTTGCTCGGCGGAGGGCCACGTCACCACAGCCAATCACGCTCATGCACGCGCGCTTGTGTCTCCCCGCTCACTGGTCTCGTGCTCCCCCTTGCGTCGTTTTCTTCTAAATTGGTCACGAGACCTCTGCTGGCTTTTCTTCCCGGTTTTTGAGGAAAGGAAATGGCGCAGTACCTCTCACCTCCCTGGACACCAGAACCGCGCCGTAAGGAATGAAGGAGGGAGTGAGAGAAGAAAAGGTGGAAGTGAAAGAAGAAATAGGTAGCGGTAGTGGAGGGCTCCGGAATTTCGACCACCTGTGGGTTCTTTAAGGCGCACTGACATCGCGCAGCACACGGGAGCTTTTTGCCTTTCGCCTGCATCGAAATCCGGCCACCGCGGCCGGGTTCGAACTCGGGAACTCCGGCTCAATAGCCGACCTTGGCACTATAGTTTCGCCTTAAGGTGTGACACGACAGCGTAACGTGTTAACCCCCATTTATGCAGGCCATTTTCCATATTCCTACAGGGACTTATGTTTTCACGTGCCGGATTTTAAAGAAATCCTATGCCCAAAATACTGCCCTAATAAAGAGCAAACACGGCTCCCAAAGTAGAATATTATTGCCTAAGTTGTTTGAAATGTAAATAAACGTCGGTATTTGCTCGTACTTGGTGGAATTAGCGTGAAACTGTTTTCGGTTACGAGTACAGTTTTTTCAAACGCGTGCCAAGCAGTTGGTCTCACAGGTCGCGCCATCTGGCGGACGGTGAGGTAAACGACGCATGGGCTCGGTGGATGCGAGAAGCACGTTATCTTCGAAGACAGGGTTCGTCTGCTCGCCGGAATATAACAAGGAACATCACTGGTTCTGCTACTAAAAACAGCAGTCATAATGTAACATAAGTGCAATGCACACAATAACAACTCATAAGTCGTCATCTGTGATTTGCAATTTCAGAACGGCTGCTTGGCTCGTGTCTGCAAAAACTGTACTCGTAGTCGAAAGCAGTTTCTCGATAATTCCACCAAAAACAGGCAAGTACTGATGTTTATTTATATATCAAACAACTTAGGCAATAATATTCTACCTTGTGAGCGGTATTTGCTCTCGATTAGGCCAGTATTTTGCACAAAGGAATTTAAAATCCTGCAGATCCGTGGGAGGCTTTGCGCAACCCAGGTTGCTAATAATTTAACTGTCGCCTGCCACGGTGGAAAGGTTTTGATAACGCCGTGAGGTTACGTGACCTTTATTGTTCTTTGAGCACCACTTGCCAGACTCATGGTCGTGATTTTTAGCTCACAACACCGACAACGCCGACGCCGGATTTTTTTGTTTATGGTTTATGGGGGGTTGAACGTCCCAAAGCGAACTAGGCTATGTGGGACGCCGTAGTGAAGGGCTCCAGAAATTTAGACCATCTGGACTTTAACGTGCACTTGCTGCACAGTACACGGCGCTCTAAAATTTCGCCTCCATCGAAATGCGACCGCCGTGTTCGGGACCGAACCCGCATTTTTCGGGTCAGCGGCAGAGCGCCATAACCACAAAGGCACCGCGGTGGCTAGACGCGCAAACGCCGAGCGTCTACCGGTGGTGGAAACTTTATTAGACACAGGGGAGTTTTGGACACGCAGATCCTATTCCCCCACACGGCCCCACTGCACTCAAACGATCATTTCCCGGAGGCTCATGACGCTGGCAGCCGAGCGTCCGCACTTCGATATGAAACACCCAAACGAAGAACGCCATCAGTTAGGTGCGCGTCTCTCATAGATAGAATGCCTTCAAGCTTAATACCCGCCGCGGTGGCTCAGTAGTTAGGGCTCTCGGCTATTGATCCGAAGTATCCGGGTTCGAACGCGGCGGCCGTGTTGCGGTGGAGATGAAACACATAGGCGCTCGTGTGCTGTCCAATGTCAGTGCATGTTAAACAGCCACAGGTGGTCGAAATTATTCCGGAGCCCTCCACTACGGCACCTCATTCTTCTCTCAGTCCCTACTTTATCCCTTCCCTTACGGCGCGGTTCAGGCGCGGTTAAGGTATCAGCCGAGATGTGAGACATACTGCGCCATTTCCTTTCCCCAAAAACCAATTTTCCAAATTACTTCCCTTACGGCGCGGTTCAGGTGTTCGACGATATATGAGACAGATACTGCGCCATTTCGTTTCCCCCCAAAACCAATTATTATTATTATTAAATTTCTTACGTCGCCATGTGCGTGTTTGTCAGCTATAAAGTTTGGGCATTGTTTGGGCATTGGGCTGAGCAGCGCAGGTTCCCTGTACGCGTTTAATAATAATAATAATTGGTTTGAGGGGGAAGGAAATGGCGCAGTACCTGTCTCATATATCGTTGGACACATGAACCGCGCTGTAAAGGACGGGATAAAGGAGGGAGTGAAAGAAGAAAGGAAGAAAGGGGCGCCGTAGTGGAGGGCTCCGGAATAATTTCGACCACCTGGGGATCTTTAACGTGCACTGACATCGCACAGCACACGGGCGCCTTAGCGTTTTTCCTCCCATTCATGGAAAAATTGCGCGCATATTTCTGGTCTACTTCATGAAGAAACACCACCAGCCAAATTTTTCCCACAGCAAGAGCTCATCATGCACTATCTAACGCAATCAAATTTTTGCACACTTATCGTCACAGGACGACGAAACACGAGACAGCCTACTAAAGCTTCCAGCAGCGTCCTCGGTGTCGAAACGGGAGGGAAAGAAGGCCATACAGGAACGCGGCTGTGATAAGGAACGATAAGATGGGGGTTCCTGCAGAATTAAAGATAAAAGCTTTTAACGTTTAAGGTTTAAGGGTGTTTAACGTCCCAAAGCAACTCAGGCTATGACGGACGCTGTAAAAGGGCTCAGGACATTTCGACCACCTGAGGTTCTTTAACGTGCACCGACATGACCAGTGGTTCGCAAATATGTCCAAGCGTTCAGGGTGGGCACCTGAACTAATCCGTACGACAAAATCAAGGAGCGAGCGAAGAGAAAGAAAGACCGTGGAGAAATTTCGGGGTAATGTGCGGGCTGAAGGACCTGCCCGGGGCAGGCTTGGTGTGCCGCTGCTCAGTCTACCGGGACGTTGCACACGGGACGAAAGCGTTTCGAAGCTCTCATAAAGAACTCGAAAGAAGCCGGCAGTTAAGTTTGTATGTAGTTAAGAACACCTCGAAATCGGGAATCGGGTCGGGCATGCGAAGGCTGGCAGCACCTCTCATTCATAGACAAAGACTCGAATTAGATTCGAGGCAGGGAACGCTTAGAATTTCCGATGGCAGAGCAGAGAACGCAGCGACTGTAGAGCGAAGTAGTACGCTACAACGGGTGCAATGACGCCCAGAAGACCCATTACCGGTCGAAAATTCCTGCTAGAGTTCCAGTCGGAAAAATTGTCTCGTTAAAGCACTACCTGCCTACCCTCTCCGTCTTCGGAGGTGCCATCGCATCGCATTATGCAAGCGGACCGTAGGCCTCACCTGATGATATGTGACGTGTCGATCGCCGGGAAAGCCACAGAGACTCCAAAATGCCGCCGATAAATTCCAGTTGTCCCGCACTGAGCCTCCTCATGAACATCTGTCTGGGACGTGGACACCGCGCACTGTAGTTCTCATGCACTGATGCTGCAGACGTGTCTTGCTCGTCAGAAGGCCACGTCACCACAGCCAATCACGCTCTTGCACGCGCGCTTGTGTCTCTCCGCTCACTGGTTCTCGTGCTCCCCCTTGTGTCGTTCTCTTCTGAATTCTGAATTGGTCACGAGACCTCTGCTGGCTTTTTTTTTCCGGCTTGTGAGGAAAGGAAATGGCGCAGCAACTCTCATCTGCCCTGGACAACAGAACCACGCAGTAAGGGATAAAGGAGGGAGTGACAGAAGGAAGAGGTGGCGGTAGTGGAGGGCTCCGGATTAATTTCGACCACCTGTGTTCTTTAACGTGCGCTGAGATCGCACAGAACACGGGAATTTTTTGCGTTTCGCCTGCATCGAAACCCGCCCGCCGCCCTTGGGTTCGAACTCGGGAAATCTGGATACGTAGCCCAAAAATGCAGCCGCCGCGGTCGGTTCGATCCGGAGTTCCCGGGTTCGAACCCGACCGTGGCGGCTGCGTTTTTATGGAGGAAAAACGCTAAGGCGCCCGTGTGCTGTGCGATGTCAGTGCACGTTAAAGACCCCCAGGTGGTCGAAATTATTCCGGAGCCCTCCACTACGGCATCTCATTCTTCCTTTCTTCTTTTACTCCCTTCCTTATCCCTTCCCTTACGGCGCGGTTCAGGTGTCCAACGATATATGAGACAGATACTGCGCCATTTCCTTTCCCCAAAAAACCAATTATTATAGCCGAAAGGGACAATTTAGCTTCGCCTTAAGGTATGACATTATAGCGTAATGTGTTAACCTCGTTTATGCAGGCCATTCTCTGCGTTCTTAGATCCCTGGGAGACTTCATACCCCTCCTGGCACAGTGGTGCAACGGCTAAGCGATAAGCCGCTGTCTTGCGATGGGCTTTGTGCAACCAAGGTTGCTAATAATTAATTTAGCTGTCGCCTGCCACGCTGGACAGGTTGTGTTAACATCGCGAGGTTACGTGACCTAGGTGTCCCACCTGCATCCTTTGTTGCTCTTTGGGCACCACTTGCTAGAGTCATGGTTGGGATTTTTCGCCCACAACACGACAACGCCGACGCCGGATTTTCTTTTTTGTATGGCTTACTGGGGGTTTAACGTCCCAACGGGAATGAGGCTATGAGGGACGCCGTGGGGAAGCGCTCGGGAAATCGCAACCACCTGGGGTTTAACGTGGACTTAACGCACAGTACAGAGGGTCTACAATTTCGCCTCCATCGAAATGCGACCGCCGTGACCGGCACCGAACCCGCGTTCTTTGGGTCAGCGGTCGAGCGCCATAACCACAAAGCTATACCGCTTTGGCTAGGCGCGCAAACGCCGAGCGTCCGCACTTCGAGATGAAGCACGCAAACGAAGAACGCCATCAGTCAGGAGCGCGTCTCTCATAGATCAGGATGTCTTCAAGATTAATACCCGCCGCGGTGGCTCAGTGGTTAGGGCTCTCGGCTACTGATCTGAAGTACCCGGGTTCGAACGCAACCGCGGCGGCCGCGTTTCGATGGAGGCGAAACGCAAAGGTGCCGGTGTGCTGTGCAACGTCTGGGCACGTTAAAGATCCACAGGTGGTCGAAATAATTTCGGAGCCCTCCTCCACTACGGCGCCTCTTGCTTCCTTTCTTCTCTCAGTTCCTCCTTTGTCCCTTCCCTTAAAGCGCAGTTCAGGTGTCTTCGGAGATGTGAGACAGATACTGGGCCATTTCCTTTCCCCAAAAACAAATTTTCCAAATTTCGCATGTCGTCATGCGCGTGAGTGTGAACTATAGAATTTGCTTGGGCACTGAATATTCGCAGTGCAGGCTGAGCAGAAGTTTTTCTGTACGCGTTTGCCCTTCATGGGAAAAATGCGCGCATATTTCTGGGCTGCTTCACAAAGAAACAAGACAGACTGATGTGCTAATTTTTAAACATGTCGTGTTTATCGTGGCAGAGCGAAGGCAGTACTGGCGGTTTTCAATTTATGTAGACTACCTGGGGCTCTCTAACGCGTGCTAAAAGCGCTCAGCACATGGGCGTCCATTTCGCCTCCATCGAAACGGTCTCCAACTGTGTTGCCCTTTCGGGATGAAAAACAACAATTGGAGTCCATAGCTCAGGGCCTTGCTGTGCGTTTTCATGCTCGCACTGCCTTTCCTTCGACCCCATCATATTCGAGTGCAGATTTTACGGAGGTCTCTGTATCTGATTTAACGTTTATAGTAAATTGTCTGCAGTCTGCTGCCCCTGGGGTTGAAGGAGTGACTGTTGGCATGCTGAAAATACTAATGCAAGACTTTGCCCTGGACCTCTTGCAGATAGTCAACTGGGAAAAGCCTGGATTCCACAAAATTGAAAAACAGCGAAAATAATTTTATTGCTAAAAGACCAGACAAAGGGGTATGAGCCCGACAATATTCGGCCGATTGCTCTTACATCAAATTTGGTTAAGCTTGTAGAACGGGTAGTCTTCAGCAGCCTCACAAATCATGTTCTCTCTCTTCGAGGCTTCAGTGAGGCTCAGATTGGTTTTGCAGTGGGTGCTCAATTTGGACCGCGCACATAGACTTGGAGAGCCGTATTAGGGTTGCTATGATGCAAAAAGAGGTATCTGCTTTGGTTACTTTAGATATTGCTAAGGCGTATGACAGCGTAGAACAAAGCATTTTGCTTCAAAAACTAGCTGATGTAAAACCTCCTTCGTACCTCTTTGCGCGGATAAGGGAGTTCCTAAGGACCAGATCTTTATTTTGATCTAAGGATACGTTAAATTCTAACACATACGTCCAGTCTAGAGGTGTCCCACAAGGCTTCTTTCGCCGTGGTTGTTTAACATATTAATGCGTGATATCCTAATTCACCCGGAGGTCAAAGTTTATGTGTATGCTGATATTGCTTTTTCGCTTCTGCCAAAAATATTCGTATCCTGTATCAACTGTTGCAGGAGAATTTAAATGCTCTTGAAGTTTGGCTCGACAGCCTCATGTTAACCTTAAATGTCAACAATTGTGCCGCCCTTGTCTTTCCACCGTCATCCACTCTCTACATTTCTTTGCCGTATCATTCTATCCAAATCCCGCAAGTTGATTCGGTTAAATATTTGGGTATACTATGTCACCCGCAGTCGACTGGCGGCCCCATATTAAAAGCATAGTGCTTAAAGGTGAGCGTGCCCTTGGTCGGTTGGTTAGGATCAGCAACAAAAAATTTGGTATGCTTATAAGGCCTATGTGCGGCCAATGCTTGAATTCGGCTCTGTTATTTTTTCTGGCTGCCCGAAGTACAAGCTTCAACCACTGTTTGTTATGGAACGCCGCGCTCTGCGCATTTGCTTAGGTCTGCCTAAATCAGTGGCGAATGCTGTGCTGTACTTGGAGGCGCGGATAACTGATCTTAATTCGAGGTTTCAGTTTCTTACTGTGCGGACGTTTTTAAGGTCTCTGGAGCATGTTCCTGGATTGGCTAACCCCATTTCATTTTCACAACGAACCCATCTTTATTCTTTTGTACTTCTTGGCCTACGTACATGATTCCTCAGGTTGTGTTCACTAATTCCCTGCTTTCAAAAATTTCCATGTCAATAAATTCTGTAGTACCAGTTATCCCCCGCCGCGCTGATCCTGTGATCTTTGATGACAACCTCCCAGGGAATGCGAAAGATCTGCCTCCCAGTGTATTAAAAGGGCTTATTGAGGAGTATCTGGATAATTTTCCTGACCATACAGCCGTTTTCACAGAGGCCTCCCAGCAAAATGAAAAGGCAGCCCTCGGCATTTACTCAATGGATCTTGATTGGAGTTACTCATTTCGGGCCCCAGACTATACCCCTATTTTTGTAGCTGAGTTTGTGGCCATTGAGGTGGCCTTAACCAGGATTCCTTGCAATATCTTTCAGGTTATTATACTTTCAGACAGCCTTTCCGTCTTGACAACACTTTAAAAATCGAGGGATACCCCTATGAGCCGCTCCCTTCGATTTTTTATTCCACCACATATTACAGAAGTTCGTTTTCACTGGGTCCCTGGGTACTGTGGCATTGTCTGTAATGAGAGGGCTGATTTTTTAGCTAAGTCTGGCCTTGGGGGACCTATTGTCCCATTCGTACCCAATACTGTCTTCTTGACTGCAGCACTCTTCCAACGGTTCCAGCGCCTCCAATACTTGAGCAATGAGCCTCTCCTTGCTGTAGCGGATTTTCAACACCTAGCATATCCTTGGAGAGTGCGGATGTGCACTTCGAGGAAATGTGAGGTGTCCATGACCCTCTTTCGTTGCAGAATACCGCGACTAAACCTCTATTTATGCCGATCAGGGTTATCGCTGATCAACCTTTGTGAGTCTTGTGGTGAAATAGAGTCTATAGATCACTTTTTACTCTTTTGCCGGCGACTCACTTCACTCCGTAGAACACACTTGGAGATCCCCCTCGCTCGACTGGGGCTCCCTCTATATATTCTGATACTACTCTCCTTTGGGGCAAGCGCCAAGGGGTATGCCTTGAGATCTTTGTGCGATTTAATTCACGGGTATATAATTGCATCAGGTCGATTCTTATGCTAAAATGGGAATTCACGGCTTTTATATTTCCTTTTTCTTTCACCTTTTTTCTCCCAATTTGCGCCTCCTTCAAAAAATTATCCAATTATTTCACTCCTTACCCATGTGCGTATTTGTATCAACAATGTACCCTGGCGAATCCCCCACCGTGGGTAGGTTCCATTCAGCCAGAGGCCATCATCATCATCATCATCATCATAATCGAAACGCGGTCGCTGCAAAAAGTTTTTTTCAGTCGCCTCCTCAGTTCAATGTTTCAATTAATTGATCGAATACGCACTCTAAATTTTTCTGAATTACCATCAAGCATTGGCTTTTTCATTCTGAGCACTTTGACGCCTTGGAACCACTTTTTTCCCAAAATGTTCAGCTTCTAATTTCTTTAATTAACCAATTAAATGATTTCATCAACTCGTCAGCGCCTATCACACACCAATCAATCACCCATCACTAGAACCACAAATTACCATGATATGATTTTTTTATGCAGTGCCTGATTATTTCCGACGCGAGGTGCGAACTATGGTATGTCGACGGCTTTTCCATAAAAGCAAGCGGTTCACAAAGACATGTGCGTACAGGTGGACACCTGAAGTAATCTGTGTGGCAAAGAAATGGAGGATCGAGTGAAGAGAAGCAGAGAGACACGGTTGTGGACTAATTTCAGGTTAATAAGGGCCATTATTTTCGTCCACGTGGGATCCTTTAACGAGCACCGATAGTGCACAGCCTGCGGAGGCTTTTGCACTCCATTTCAATTGAAACGCGGCTGCTGTCGCAGGAACCATGCGTCACCCTGCTCACCTCTCACCCCAACCATGGAACCAAGCCACCAATCAGTCGAACACACAAACACACAGCCACCGCTGTGGGTTTGCCTCAGGCAATGAGCGACCACTCTGGCTTGAAGGCCTTGCATGCGGTAAACTTGGTTTGTCCCGGCTCAGTCTTCGGGGATGTAGCACACAGGACGAACCAGTCTTGAGGCTCACATACACACCACAGAAGTCGGCAGTTAAGTTTGCATGCAGTGACGATCACCTTGAAATCAGGAAGCGGGTCGCGCACGCGAAGGCTAGTTGCACCTCTCATTCATTGAGAAAGCCTCGAATGTAGATAGTCTATCGACAAAACCGGCATGGACCGCTTAGAATTTCCGATGGCAGAGCAGAGAACGCTGGGACTGTCGATCGAAGTAGATAGAACGCGACAGCCGCTGAAATGACGCCCAGAGGACCAATTATACCAGCCGGGAATTTGTGCTAGACTTCCAGTCAGAAACCTTGCCTCGTTAAAGCACTAGCTGCCTATACACGCTGCCCTCGAAGATGTCATCGCTTCGCATTATATAAGCGAACCATAGGCCTCACCTTATACTATGACGTATCGACCGCCCGGAGAGGACGCCGCTGTGGAAAGCAGCTGCCGGGACAGTACCAGAAGGCCTTCAAAACGCCGCCGATAAATTCAAGGAGTCCCGTACTGAGCTTCCTCATGAAGATCTGTCTGGGACGTGGACACCGCGCACTGTGGTTCTTATGCACTGATGCTGCAAACGCGTCTTGCTCGGCGGAAGGATACGTCACCACAGCCAATCACGCTCATGCACGCGCGCTTGTATCTCTCCGCTCACTGGTCTCGTGCTCCCCCTTGCGTCGTTCTTCTCCAAACTGGTCACGAGACCTCTGGTCGGTCTTTGTTGGTTTTTGAGGGAAGGAAATGGCGCAGTAACTGTCTCACAAACCAATACATTTATGAACCCGGTATGGGTTTACCACGTGTACCCAGAGGTTAGGCCGCTTGATCGATGCGCACACTGTGGGGCGAGAGGGACCCGCGACCACATAATTTCGGAGTGCCTAAATTCCCCCGAGGCCGGCAAAAATATTAACAGAGAAGCCTGGGAGACCCTGCTAAGACGCCAGTACCATGAGCTCCAGTTCACCACCATCCATCTGGCGGAAGTGGCCGCTACCAGTCAAGGACTAACAGCCAGCCTCTAACCGTGGACGCGCCTCTCTTCGTCTCCCAGGCCTGCGTGCCAGGGGGGGACGGGGAGAAACGTCTTTTCTGGTGGAAATAAAAGTTGTGCAATCAATCTCTTCCAAATTAGTCACGACACCTCTGCTGGCTCTTTTCCGGTTTTTGAGGAAAGGAAATGGTGCCGTAACTCTCATCTCGCTGGACGCCAGAACCGCGCCGTAAGGAACCCGCCGCGGTGGCTCAGTGATTAGGGCGCTGAACTACTGATCCGGAGAACCCGGGTTCGAACCCGACCGCGGCGGCTGCGTTTTTATGGAGGCAAAATGCTAAGGCGCCCGTGTGCTGTGCGATAACAGTGCACGTTAAAGGTCCCCAGATGGTCGAAATTATTCCGGAGCTCTCCACTACGGCACCTCTCTCTTCCTTTCTTCTTCTTTTACTCCCGCCTTTATCTCTTTCTTTACGGCGCGGTTCAGGTGTCCAACAATATATGAGACAGGTACTGCGCGATTTCCTTTCCACCAAAAAACCAATTAATATTAAGGCAAGAGAAAAGGAAGGAATGAAAGAAGAAAGAGATGGGGCCGTAGTGGAGGGCCAGCGTGGCAGGCTGTGTTAACGCCGCGAGGTCACGTGACCTAGGTGTCCCTTCTGACCCCTAGGTTACTCTCTGGGCACTGCCTGCCACAGTCATGGTAGTGATTTTTCGCTCACAACGCCCACAACGCCGACAACGCTGATGCCGGATTTCTTAAGAGGGCCTTTAACACTATCGCTTTACCATTCGCTGGTGGTTTAGCCTTGCTAAGTATGAGACGTTGGAGAGCGCTTTTTTTGCAGTTGGAAGCCGAAGCCACGCATCTGAAAGAGTGATTGAGGTGATCACGCATCTAGGAAGCCAGTTATGTGCCTTTCCTTTCCTCAAAATCAACGGTCTAAAACACCGTGAACGCCAACGGCATTAAACGCCGGCGTCCTGTTGCGCCACTGCCGCGTTTCTGCCATAACATTGTCAACGCCAACGCATATGCAGCGCATTTATGTCACTATCTCCACGTAGCTGAAAGTACGCTTGTAGTGTTCACTCACCGAAGGCGCCAGTTATGCACCTTTCTTTTCCCATCGTGACGCACACACCCACATACACACACACAAGGTCATCACGAAAATAGTGCGATTTTGCTGGCTAGGAGGCTAATATTGCTTTGTCTTATGGATATCGTGAGGTCCGGGTAAACAAACCGGCGTCGTCGCTTCGGCGGATGCGTTTATTGAGACTTGCGTGGGGTCTTTCATATCTTTCAACTTTATCTGCACACACACACACACACACACACACACACACACACACACACACACACACACACACACACACACACACACACACACACACACACACACACACACACACACACACACACACACACACACACACACACACACACACACACACACACACACACACACACACACACACACACACACACACACACACACACACACACACACACACACACACACACACACACACACACACACACACACACACACACACACACACACACACACACACACACACACACACACACACACACACACACACACACACACACACACACACACACACACACACACACACACACACACACACACACACACACACACACACACACACACACACACACACACACACACACACACACACACACACACACACACACACACACACACACACACACACACACACACACACACACACACACACACACACACACACACACACACACACACACACACACACACACACACACACACACACACACACACACACACACACACACACACACACACACACACACACACACACACACACACACACACACACACACACACACACACACACACACACACACACACACACACACACACACACACACACACACACACACACACACACACACACACACACACACACACACACACACACACACACACACACACACACACACACACACACACACACACACACACACACACACACACACACACACACACACACACACACACACGTGAGCGGGGAAAAATGCGATATCTGGTGCTGGGAACCGATCAAACATTCTATACACACGCGCTCACGTTCCGAGCTGCTCGATATGAGATCCTCAGCAGTTGACTAGCATGAGTATTTCAGTGTAAAAAATAGCTGCCAACTCACCCTTGCATTTCAGAAACAGGCACCGCCGGACGTCACCGCCATGTGGAAGCCGGCGAGGTACTGAACCCTAAATGTACCAGGTCTGCAATGATGCGTGAAAAACTTGGCTGCTGTGTAATACACAGGCGCATATAAACGTTTAAGCGTCCATTACACTCGTTTAATTCAAACGAGTTTCCGCAACAGTAATAAGCTGTGTTCAGTAGAGAAAGGAAGAATGTGATGGTTTAGAGTTTATGGGGGTTTAACACCCCAAAGCGAGACAGGCTCTGAGGGACGTCATAGTGAAAAGCTCCGAAAATTTCGACCCCCTGGGGCTCTTTAACGTGCACTGACACCGCTCAGTACACGGGCCTCTAGAATTTCGCCTTCATCGAAATTCGGCCGCCGCGGCCGGGATCGAAACCCCGAGTTTCGGGTCCGTAGCTAGCGCCATAAACACTGAGGGACACGCATCACACATACGTCAACGGGGTCAAAATGTGATATGTGGTGCAGGGAATAGGCCTGAACTTGTTACAGGACGTAAGACGAAAAATACACGAAGGAATGAATGTACAGGTCAAGCACTTTGTCTCTACTTTCCTTTCTTCGTGCATACGGGTTTCGCACTGTAACCGGTTTAGCGCCCTTCCCTGCACCATGAAAAACCAGCTAGCCCTCATTTTTTCCTAGTGATATGCGGTAATTTGGGTTTAACGCCCCAAAGCGTCACGGCTGGTGTCATAGTCGGTCACCGAAGTAGAGGGCTTCCCACTGGATTCGAGACCACGTCCTTGCTTCCAGTCGCTGAAGGTCATCTATCTGCACTAACGCTCCGCGACTTGTGCCAAGGATGCAAAACTCCGCGCTTAATATATTTGGAATGAAGTATTAAGTAGCCCAGACTCGAGGGTGCAAAAGGAACTGATCCAACTGGCAGCTGCTACATCGCTTATATTTAAGTGCTAGCCTTGTAGTGAATAAACCCCCTACCTTTCTCCCGGAGGCCTGCGTGCCGTGCCGGAGAGTGTAGGTAGGGGGGTTCGGCTCAAACATTAAACGTTATTCTGAATCTGAACTCCGCGCTTCAGTTAAGGAGTTGGCGTTAGATTGACGTCACACAGGACGTGAAGATGCGCCACACATTTGTTTTCACAGCGCCTCTACGGCCGGCAGCACTAGAGATTGCGCAGCTGCGTATTGCTGTCCAAGACTCGTTCACTATATAAACCTATACTCGGTCGCACGCACAGCTCGGCTCAACAAGCGGAAGAAGTTATGAAGGTTGTTATAACTTACCGCAGAAAGGGTCACTGGCGACGTCGCAAACACCCACGGGACGAAAGCAGTGGTGACGCAGTAGGTGATCGCGGCTCTTCCTCAGAGGGACTTGCTGCGATAGGACAAAGATAGTGCTATCAAAGCCCGGAACATTCTGACAAGAATGGCGTTGATAGGAGCAAAACTCTCTGGCTTTAATCTACTTATACGAGGGAAAGCTCTTAAGCATGGTCTCCACTGTCTCAAATTAAATGTGTAGGTTAAGGGTTAAGGTCAGATGTCGAGATCAGGTACCGAATGTTCATAGTCATCATTACGTGATCATACTACCATAGCTTGGGCCATACCACCACGCAGATAAATTCGGTCTGACCTTGTGAGGCATTGAAGGTCATTGTCTCATCCACTTCGAAATCGGAAGTGGTACCAATCTACTCGGCTTCCTAAAGCCATTCACTTACCGCCTGGGTCGTGGATTGTACGGACGACCTTGGACAGTTGGGGGCCTGCAGTTTTACATGAAATAACGGTCAGCGACGATGATCGCAAGAATGAAGGCATGCCTCCATTGTTCTCGCGATTAAGTTGCTTCTTTTTTATGGTGTGACTTGTGAGGGAGAACAAAACGTATACACCAAGGCTTTTGCAGCACTTGCCTCATTTCGTCTCCCTTATTTCATCTTTATTAATGCGAAATCATTTCTTGGCTATGTCAATGGGGTCGTGTCACCAAAACACGTCTGTAGCGACTGTGACGTTCTCAGAAGAGGTAGCATCGAACGAATAGTTGTGATCGATTGAGGCCGATGTGAGGATTATGCGGAAAAAGTTTTATGTCATTAGGATGAATAGTAAATTAGTTAGAATAATGTCAAAAAAACGCCGAAATAGCGCGGACGTCGATATAGTGAGCGGACGGGAAGACAGCCGCAGACGGCAGAATAGTAGAAAAATAGGCAAATAAGTATAATAAAGTTTTAGATTGAAATGTGTTTGATGAGTAATAAATATTCGTCAGTTTAATTGACATCGATTATTTCGCTAATTAGAAGCATACCTCAATGGATTCAGAGATAAAAAGAGAGGTGACGAGTGTCGAGGAGGCGTCAATGCTTTCGCGTTCCTCTAATGCGGGTAGCTGCAGTGATCTCTGTTTTTCCACTTGTGTCGACACATTAGATAACGGATATATATATATATATATATATATATATATATATATATATATATATATATATATATATATATATATATATATATATATATATATATATATATATATATATAGCAGACAAGGCAAATGAAATGAGGGGCTCGTTTGACAAATATATTAAGGAAGGAATCAGCCACCGAAACCAAGGCGCATAGGGGAATGTTTTCTATATTTTTTTTATTTCTAATGCCAATCAATTGGTTTAAAGAAAATTACTTATAAACCAGCAGAAAAAAACAACCATACCGCCGGCGGGATCCGAACCCACGACCTCCAGCGTCACCCTCTACGTCACACTTGCGGTATTACAGGACGTGCTACGTCCACCGCTATGGACGAGGGTGGCGCTGGTGAACACTCTCAAGGTTCGCTTACACGCAAAACATAAATACCCACGAAAGCAGCAGATTGGACAGCCGTCGCCGTAGCTCAGTTGGTAAGAGCACCGTACGCGATATTCGGAGGTCGTGGGTTCGGATCCCACCGGCGGCATGGTTGTTTTTTCTGCTGGTTTATAAGTAATTTTCTTTAAACCAATTGATTGGCATTACAAAAAAAAAGAAAACATTCCCCTATGCACCTTGGTTTCGGTGACTGATTCCTTCCTTAATAGTTTAAAGACAAGTGCAGTCGTTCTGCCGCCAGTTAATATCTTTGTTCTCGTGCTTATCGACAGTGCACATTTAAAACGTAGTCATAGTCAGTCCTCGCCGCCTCGAGCAACAATACATCCTAGTTGGCGGATGTTACAGCGAAAAAGTTGTAGCAATCGTTGTGGAGTCTGCCCGCTGTTGAGAACTGACTTATTGCTTGTCTTCTTTTGCGATTCACGAATGCATGCGATGTTCCACTGGCGCAACATCTCTTAGACCAACATTACGTAGATAGCACAGGGGTTTATCGGGGCTGGGAGACATAGAGGCAGACACCCACACGCAATGCAGGCATTCCGTACGACTAGCTCCGAGGCCGGCTGAGATAGAGAGGAGTCATCATTCGGGAGCCTCTGCAATACAAGTGCGCTAGAAAAAGCCGCAAGCCCTGAAATATGGAAGCGGTGAATACAGGCATAATCGCGAGGCAACAAGCATTAATCAAGCTGTTCACGATAGCATGCCTCGAGAGAGTTATATGAAGGGCAGTTAAAACACGTCCATGACTATCTGCTGTCCCTATGCTCGATGGACTCGTTTACTGCGCTGATGAATCGAAGCAGTGAACGAAATCAAAATTTCAATGTCCAGGCATAAAATGATTGCGGATAGTAGAGTTTTAACGGGCATTAACGTCCCTAAGTTACACATGGTGTATTCGGGAAGCCGCAGTCGGGAGCATCGGATTAATTTTGAACGCGAGTGGTTCTTACCTGGCCGTTTAGGCCGCGCTTATAGTAACTTTTGACCAGCATTTTGCAGGAAAAGTACATACGGCGAGATACTTGACGTTTCTAGGAAATAATTGGTAATATTCTGGAGTGAAGCAAAGCCGAACTTAAATGATTCGCCTATAATGGCAGGACTGTGTACCATCTTTGCCACATGTAATCCGCATGAAGGTTTTTGCAAACTGGACAACCTCCAAGAACGTGAAATGCTTCTTGTGAACTGATGAAGCGGCTTTGATAACTGCTTCGTCACCCACAGTAAATATAGACACCAGCATAAATAGCCATAAAGATCATATAACCGGGCCGTTTGCTGCAGAATTGCATCATTGCGGAATTGTAAATACCGTAAAAGGAATGCACGAACAAATTGCCAACATAGAAGCTGCATTCTCTGGTAACACCTTACAATGCAATATTTTTCAGCAGCAATCCGAACCAAGCGAACAGCCGGCCATAAAATCACGATACCCCGGATTGATTAGTCACAAGTTTGTGTGTTGAATGCGTAAATTAGCGGAGATTCTGGATAATAGTTCTCAGAAAACGGAGTACGCAAAGCGCAAAACTGGTGTTAGCAGCTATTAAAGTATTGCTCGCTAACTTTTGAAACATGACACTACACTGACACAAAAAAAAGGACAGGGTGACAAGCACAGACGCTTCAATGTGTTTGTGTGCGTGTGTCAATGTAGCCTCTTAATTGTCTCAAAAGTTACATACAGATCCAACTAGCCCGGCAACATACCTTAGTATTGGTTGTTAATCCATAGCCAACATTGACTAAGCTCGGGTAGACTATATGCATCATTTAAACCTTGGTTAACTCCATGGCAATCGTAGTGGGCATCGACAATCTGCAATCCGAACTCTTCAAGTATTGTCGTAAGGAAGAACTGATAACCCATTAGTGCCTAGCAGGCCGTGACACCAGCGGTGTGGCGAAACAGCTTAGTGTCGACAATCCTCTCAAATCGCGCGCGTGCACAAACTAATTGGTGAGCATTTCTGAGGCGCTACATGCGGGCTGCACTCATCGTGATGAGCATTAATGACGGATTCCCGCCGGCTCCTTCTTAACACCGTTCAATACGTCCCTCCTGTGGGTGCTGGGGTACTTTCCCAGTAAAGCCACACTCAACGAAAACATTCCTTTAGCCGCTATGCCAACCTTTTCCGTCCAGGCAGCAGACAATAATGTTATCAGGTAGGCATGTCGCCGGAAATTTTTTTCGGGAGGGGCCGAAGACGAATTATTGCGCCCAGCAAGAGGGGAAGAGGGGGTGCGTGCTTAACGAGAGACTACAAGGTGGAATGAGGGGGGGGGGGGGGTTGAGCTCTATTTCGGGAGAGGGGGCCCTGGCACCCTCGGGCTTCTTGGATGCGTTCTTGTCATCAACATTCCGAACTGGGGATCTGACTTTGTAGGCTTTTCTTCAGACAGCTAAATGCTCGCTAGCAACAACGTCATGAAGCCACACACTAGAATTTTATGTTATGTACGGTTCAATGCCCTGAGGCTTCAAGCGGGCTATGAAAAACGCCGTAGTGGAGGGTTAAGGATTAATTTCGAGCACCTTCAGGGTTCTTTATTGTGTCTGGCATCACACGGCACATGGGTGGCTCATCATTTGACTCATGTCAAAATGTTGTCAAAGAGGCTGGGATTAGATCCCGCCTTCTCAAGCTGGATCGAATACATGTCCACGAATAAGCATGAAACACACGTGCCCGCACCCGAAACTGGTACATTTGGGATCATTTGCAGTGAAATATAGCCCAACTGCAACACGAAAATAGCTGCCAACTCACGCATTTCAGGCGAACGCACCGCTGGACACCACTTGAGCCGCCGCCAGGTGGCAGGCATAGAAGTACCACATCCAAAGGAAAGAGCCAGCAAGCTCTGGGAAGAAGTGAAAAAATTGGGGTGTCATTTAAGCTCCGCCTTAAGAATATGACACCAAAGCGACAATAGTTATAGGCTCACTTTCTGTACTAATTGGTGTTTAATTACACGCACTAATTAGCTTACATCAGTAGGACAAGTACAAAAGATGAAATCGATTGAATACTTGGCCTTCAATGGGGACGCCCTGAAAGCGCCATTCCAGAGGTTTTCCCATATTGCGAGGTGATACATTTCTGAGACTTCTGGATTCGTGCCTGAAGCCCACTCGATGATGATGATTATGGATTTTTATGGCGCAAGGGCATCTATGGCAAAAGAGCGCCATGACACAAGGTATTTTTGACTTCTCAAGGTGCGGTCAAAGGCCCATTTCCCAATCATTTCACCCTAAATAAGCCGAGCATCAGACCAGGGGAAAGCTTGTACCCAGTGTACCACCGGTGGCCACACGGCGGCACTGGGGATCGAGCCCCGCACCTCCCGCATGCGAGGCGGATGCTCAACCACTTAGCCACCGTTGCGGTGGGTAGAAAACAAACTATAATTTGGTCAGGGCATGTAATGCAAAGGCAAGATAAACGCTGGTCCTTAAAGGTAATGGAGGGGATTCCAAGAGAAGGCAAGCGTAGCGTGGGGCAGCAGAAAGTTAGGTGGTAGTCGTCTAGATAATGTGTCAAAACCATGTTAGGCATTGGCTCTAACCATGCACAGAGGGACACTCACAAAATAAACCAAGGAAGAAAAAGCCTCACAGTGCTTGCAACCATCGCCAAACACACTGAAGCTTTCCCCTCCCTTGTTCACTTTGTGAGGGTTAAACACACAAAGTTTTGGCAATGTAACACGTCAGCACTTTGTTCATGCATGCGCTAAACATTACTTCTGGAATTGCATGTAGTGAAGGTACCGGTATGCCCGTGGCATTCACTGCGGTCACGAAGAGCCACTTGAAAGGAACTACCTAGGACTCCAATAGTAGCCACTGGACCGCAGTAAAACGTTACGTCACGCGATCAGCACGCTATCGCTTAACAAGACGCAAAAGCAGCACTACGCCTGCTGCTTTGAAGCGGCTATTGCACATGCGCACATGCGCACATGCGCGCGTGCGCCCTTGACACTTTCACCCTCCCACTCTGACTGACGGTGGGACTAAGACAGTCCAGAAGATTTCGTAAGAAATTAACAGAAATATCATGACACAAAAATAACTATACGTCAATAGAAGGAACCAGTTTCAGATTTACGGACATCTGACTGACTTCAGTGCTTATGATTTCTCTAAAGTGGGCACACACCTGATCATGGGTTTCCGCGCCATATTTTAGGCCCCGCCGCGGTGGCTCAGTGGTTAGGGCACTCGACTACTGATCCGGAGTTCCCGGGCTCGAACCCGACCGCGGAGACTGCGTTTTTATGGAGGAAAAACGCTAAGGCGCCCGTGTGCTGTGCGATGTCAGTGCACGTTAAAGATCCCCAGGTGGTCGAAATTATTCCGGAGCCCTCCACTACGGGACCTCATTCTTCCTCCCTTCTTTCACTCCCTCCTTTATCCCTTCCCTTACGGCGCGGTTCAGGTGTCCAACGATATATGAGACAGTTACTGCGCCATTTCCTTTTCCCCCCAAAACCAATTATTATTTCAGTAGAGTTAGTTCTTGGGCTAGTTGGTATTGTTGATTGAAGTTCATAGTTCTTCAGCGCAACGGCGCGTTTTTAGCCAAGGAAAAGAAGACAGAAGACAGAAAAGAAGAAGGACGAACAGGGACGAACACAGCGCTGACTTACAACTGTTTATTCAGAGTCACACACACAGCTTAAATACTCTCAGACCAGCGCAGGCGCACACTGCAAAAGAACCAAAAAAAAGACAAAAATAGGAAAAACAATCTCATCATATCTTTATCGCAGAAACTTTGACAGGAACGCCTTTTCTGTATTATACAGAATGACTGAGGTATCGCTGACACACTCTGACCCAGCTTTTTTAATATAGTATGCCTCTATCGTTTCACGGGTTGTTTTTAATTTGCTTCTGCTTAGAATCCTCACTGCCGAAAACATCGGTGTGCAATCTTTGCAAGTTGCGCAGTGCTCAACAAGGTTAGCACCTTCCCTATTCCTTAAATCTCTTTCGTGTTCCCTGAGACGGTCGTTGACGCAGCGCCCCGTTTGCCCTATGTAGGACTTGCCACACGTCAAGGGAATTTCGTACACAACGCCTGTGGCGCATTCCGCAAAGCGGTTCCCGTGCCTCTTTTTACACCCAGGTTTCTTGTCATCACCTGTGATGCGCCGGGCCAACTGGCCTAGCTTCCGAGGGGCTGAAAAGACCAACGGCACATTGTGCCGGTTTGCCCCCTTTTTGTATTGACGATAACGGAACCGTTCAATTTCAAAATGTGTCGGGGATGACTGTAGATAACTTTTTAGCGCTTTTAGAATTTTATTTGTGTAGTACGTTTATCGCCTTTGACAAGGAGTTTTATCTGCAAAAGAAGGGGATATGCATTGGGTCATGCGTCGCCCCGGTTTTATGTGACATTTTTTTAGCATGCATTGATCGCCATTTGGACTATCATTTTAAGCAATCTAAGATTGACTGTGTTCGAAAAGTGTTTCGTTATGTGGATGACTTTTTAATTGTTTTAGACAAGCATTGTGCCATTCCCAATGAGGATACGCTTATGAGTGTACTGCATGACTTCAAAAAGCATGGAAGGGGGCTCACTTTCACGTATGAGCTCCCGGTTGAAAACAACCTGCAGTTCTTGGATGTGAGATTAAGGTTTATGAATAAGCACGTGTGCTGGTCTTACTTGCCCAGAGCAGAAAAAGAACTTTTGCCTTATAGTTCATCCCATTCAAAAATTGTGAAGAGAGGGATCGCTAAACTCTGCTTAGAATCTGCACTCTTAAAATCCTGTGTGCATGATATGCAAGATAGTTTTGAGAACCAATTGGCTAGGCTTGAGGCCGCCGGCTTCCCTGACTCGGTAGTTGTCGCTGTTGCAGAAGCGTTATTGAAGAAGTTGAAGCCCGGAACTCGGAAGGAGGCAATAACACCCCCGCAGGCTAAAGTAAAACCTGCAGTGATGCCCTACGTGCACAAACTATCTCATGGCCTCAAAAAGGTGGCAAACCGGCACAATGTGCCGTTGGTCTTTTCAGCCCCTCGGAAGCTAGGCCAGTTGGCCCGACGCATCACAGGTGATGACAAGAAACCTGGGTGTAAAAAGAGGCACGGGAACCGCTTTGCGGAATGCGCCACAGGCGTTGTGTACGAAATTCCCTTGACGTGTGGCAAGTCCTACATAGGGCAAACGGGGCGCTGCGTCAACGACCGTCTCAGGGAACACGAAAGAGATTTAAGGAATAGGGAAGGTGCTAACCTTGTTGAGCACTGCGCAACTTGCAAAGATTGCACACCGATGTTTTCGGCAGTGAGGATTCTAAGCAGAAGCAAATTAAAAACAACCCGTGAAACGATAGAGGCATACTATATTAAAAAAGCTGGGTCAGAGTGTGTCAGCGATACCTCAGTCATTCTGTATAATACAGAAAAGGCGTTCCTGTCAATGTTTCTGCGATAAAGATATGATGAGATTGTTTTTCCTATTTTTCCCTTTTTTTTGGTTCTTTTGCAGTGTGCGCCTGCGCTGGTCTGAGAGTATTTAAGCTGTGTGTGTGACTCTGAATAAACAGTTGTAAGTCAGCGCTGTGTTCGTCCCTGTTCGTCCTTCTTTTCTGTCTTCTGTCTTCTTTTCCTTGGCTAAAAACGTGCCGTTGCGCTGAAGAACTATGAAATTCAATCAATTATTATTATTATTATTATTATTATTATTATTATTATTATTATTATTATTATTATTATTATTATTATTATTATTATTATTATATTTTAGGGACAAAGCCTCTAAGCGCGCATTTCCGAACTCACGTATATGCGTCAGGATTGCGCGTAGCCACCTTCACCTGACTAAGAAGTGAGGTTAAGTGCTCACATGGATGACAAAGCTCACATATATCTCAGTCCGTACAGGCAGACATAGCGTACACTGCAAACTTGTACGCGCAGGTCGGAGGCTATCTTCAACGTGCTATAGAGGTAAGCTTGGAAGAGAAAGTTAAAAAAATTATGCCAGAAGAATAAAGAAGATGGTTTCGATAGAATACGAGACCTTTTATGGGGACTCATTTAAAGCGCAACTCTGGAAGTTTTTCAATATTGTGAGTTGATACATTTCTTAGGCCTGTGACTTTGTGCCCTAAATGACCAAAAATAATGTCTAAGAAAAGTTTTTCCAAAAACGCAGACCGAATGTCGAAGGTAGTGCAGCCCTTGACGCAAAACACGCCAGGCATATCGTAGAAACCGTATCCACAAGACGAGAAAAAAACTGAATAACATTTCTCCCGAAAACGTCACCCAGCTGCGGAATTTGGCACAAAGTGTCAAAAACTCAAAGCACTTGTCGTTAAAGTTTCAGTTAAGTGCGAGGATGTTAAAAAAATGGTATGACGCGATATCTTAATGGGTTAATGCCCATATATACAGAATTGGCCATTCTCTACTAAACAGTCATAGATTGCTTGGAGCTCTTATACCACTCCTGGCGCAGTGGTTAAGCGATGCGCCACTGCCCTGCGATGGCCGGTACTGCCAACGATGGACTTGTGCTACCAAGGTTGTACCTCCAGCAACGGTAGGCAGGTTTTTGATCACGTGAAGGTCACGTGACCTGGGTGGCCTGCCAGCCTCCTAGGTTGCTTCTGTGTTGTTTTTTTCTCGGACTTCGCGGTCACGGTTAGCGGCGCCGATGACGCCGACGCCAATGACGCCGCCGCTTTTCTGTGACCCGGGCTGATAAACGCTATCGTGTGAAAATAAATACCGCTCGAAAACCCAAGATCAGGTATGTGGCAGTAATGTGCATGGTTAAAGAATTTACTTGGGCAGTTGGTGCTTTTGATCCACAGACTGCAACATTTTATTTACTAGCATCTGTCCTGTGTGTCTCTGGTCTCTGTCCTTTGCGTGTGCTTCAACGCTAGTGAAATGTCGCAGTCTGTGGATCAAACTCCATGGATGTTGAAAACAAAAACACTCAGTCGCCCTTGCACAAAAGCGTGCCCATGATCCCCAATTTGTGAGCATTTCCTTAGACGGCACGCATCCAGCGCTTGCTAAGCGGAAGTGAGGGATTTGCAACGGCCCCTTTGAGCACTGCTGTTCATAGGAGCTTTATGCGACATACATGCACGGTAAAGTCACAGTGACAGGGCTTATCAGTTAGGCCGCCTTGCCGAACTGTTTAGTCTAGGTGACGGACAACAATATCATCAGGATTAGAGGTTTGGGGTCAGACTATGGGAAAGTCTAAGGACAGAAAAGCGCGTACTACTACAATAAGAATGTAGTGACATCACATGAAAATGTTTAAGGATGTTATAATTTATGTGGGGTTCAATTAACGCCCTTTTAATGTAGACGGGCTATGAGAGACGCTGTAGCCAAAGACTTCCGATTAATTCCTAACACCAGGGGCTCTTAAACGTACCGACATCGAACACCACATGTGTGTTTTAATGCGAATTAAGCACTACTTCACGAGGTTGAACCGCCTCACCAGTTTTCTGAAGCATGACCTGGAGGGTGACCTTGGCAAAACCTAACATAGCTACAGCCCCTGTAGAAATGAAATACATATTGCCACGACTGGCTTTCGAAACCGTGGCGCCGCGAACAGGCCAGCTTCGCTGGCCACGGCACGACCGCACTGCGCTATCGCCGCAGCAAATGACGCCTGGTGTTAAACAGCAACGCACTCTAGCGCTGTGCATGGCATATCGTCGCCTTGCATTTAGGGCGCGAACAGATCAGATCAGCTTAACCTCGATCAGAGCTTAACCAAGTCTAATATCGTCGCCAAACGTGCCGACGACCCAGCAAATCAAAAACGAGATAACCAGGCTAAACACATGCTTTGACACGTCTACTGGATTTACCCGACTACTTCATTGCGAAAACAGCTGCCAACTCACCCATATATTTCAGCCGAAGACACCGCTGGACGTCATGAACCGGCAGAGAAGTACCACATCCAAATGAAAGAGCCAGCTATGCGAACAAAAGAAAATAATGTTAGCTTTACATCACGGACAAGCGCCGGGATATTCAAGCGCACTTACCCCTACCAATCTCTGAATAACTGAATTTTCATTTGCACAAACCTTGTCTCTCTTCATTTGCGGTCCAATGGCAGTAACCAACTAATACTAAGCGGACACAAATACGCACACACAAAAAACGGCATGACAGAGGCAAAAGTTATGAAAATTTCTCTGGCTCAGCTTAATGTTTTCTTCTCTGATGTCTGATGTACGTAGCCTTCAGGAAATAAATTCTGCTGGTTTTTTTGCATCCATACTCCTGGCGCGTACTGTCTTCGTCGTTCAGAAGTGCCTAAAACTTTATGCTGCAGCGATTCCATCCCAAAGTAGAGTGCGTGACAAAGTTCGAAAGCATTTCAGCAGCAGTCACTCGCGTAGAACAACGTCTTCTGGGTTCACCATCCTGTCTCTGTTGCTAGGGCGTCACCAGAGCGAGCTGTTTGAAGAATCGTGAAGATACTACACTAAGGGCCACTGAAAGGTAGGCGCTAACAAGCTCAATCTGTAAAACAACGTTTAGACGACGGGTGAAAAACTGTGTGGCGGATGGTATGAGTTAGCTACAGTGTAGTATGGTTAGTTATGGATGGTATGAGTTAGTGTGAGTGGTGGATATATGAGGTATTATAGTGTGGTATGATAGTGTATAAAGCGTTTACGTCTCAAAGCTGCGCATTGGATATGAGAGACGCCGTAGTGGCGCGCTGTAGATTTATCTTAACCGTATGAATTTGTTGAACATGAACTGATATGTTTCCAATAATATCAAGCCCCGATATATCGAACAACTATATATCTAATTACTGGTTAGAAGGAACACAATGACTATCTTCTTTAAGATACTGTGTAGAAGTACAGGTAAATTGTGCAGTATATCGAACTGTCATTTCTTGGGCCATTTGATATACCGAATTGCACGCTACGCGCCTGCAAGTGGCTCTTCTCCTAACAATGCTCTCCCATCGCTACTCCCGCGCAGAGGTTTGGCTGCGCGTCGTCGGGCACCTGCTGGCAAGCAGTGTTAGCGTTGTGAAATGTGAACGCAGGGTGTGCTACAGGGTGGCCTTCGACCTTTTGCACTCTTTTCTCACGCCGCATCGCTCTCGCGTGGGGACGCCTACCTAAACCATAGGGGCTGTCTTCGCCTATTGCGCTTCGCTGCTGACGTCCCGGAAGCCAACTGTACCTTAATTTCAGCGAGCGATTATTCTATTTACAGTATATTGGTAGCAGGTTTAGACATCTTATAACAGGTAGTGCCTACTTCCAAAGAACCAAGCGCTGTGGCTTCGATGCCCAAGCTGGTTAGGCCTAGGAACGCCCAGCGAATGGTGCGCTATTAGGGCGCGCGGGAGGTGGTAGTGGTAGTGGCTTTATTAAAAATAATAGTAAAAAGGAAGGAAAAGATTTTTGCTAGCTCCGGCATCTGCCATCGATACTGAAGCACCTGAGCTGGGGCAGCGGAAATAAAGGACAGCAGGCAGAATGGAGAAATGAAATGAAAGAGGTGAGGGGACAGGAATAGAGGATAGGGGGAGAAGTGATATGTACAAAATATTTACACAATAAGAAATGTGTCCAGGTTGTGCGCGTGATTAGTTCATTTTAGAGGAATTAAATCACACACGCGCACAGCGCTGTGTTGGTTACAACTGGAGTGGGGCGTCCAGTTTATTAATCGTTCAAGGTAGAACTCGCGGAGCGTTCGGTCACTGCGTGTAACTACCTGACGGAGAACAGACGGGACGTCAAGCCCGTGTGTTCGAGGAATGTACAGAGGCTCACCAAAGTTCGCTCACGAGTTAAAACCTCTTCGAATTTTATTGAAGAAATAGTCTTGTCTCTTTTTAGTAGACCCTTTAGGAGGAAAGCAGGCGGCGTCGGTATGTAATAATAATTGGTTTTTTGGGGAAAGGAAATGGCGCAGTATCTGTATCATATATCGTTGGACACCTGAACCGCGCCGTAAGGGAAGGAATAAAGGAGGGACTGTAAGAAGAAAGGAATAGATGCCGTAGTGGAGGGCTCCGGAATAATTTCGACCACCTGGGGATCTTTAACGTGCACTGACATCGCACAGCACACGGGCGCGTTAGCGTTTTTCCTCCAAAAAAACGCAGCCGCCGCGGTCGGGTTCCAACCCGGGAACTCCGGATCAGTAGTCGAGCGCCCTAACCACTGAGCCACCGTGGCGGGTGCGTCGGTATGTATATTCGCAGAAGGTACAGAAAATCCCCAAGAAAAATGTGAGGTAAATGTGAGATAAATGATACCTTTCGGTCTTTAACGATGCCGTAAAGGCTGCGTTGTACGGTTTAGAAGGTAAAATACGCTGTTCGGTGACTTTTGGCAAATGAGGTATGTCACTGCAAAAAGCACGTCAGTAGCGTGGGAGAAATGTATGTTTGCTCCTGGGATACGCGTAAGCTTATCGATTTTTTATATATCGAATGATCAATATATCGAACTAATTCGCAATCCCCCTTAAAGCTCAATACAGCAGGGTTCGATTACACCTCTTAGTCCTTGAAATGACCAAAGCAAACTAATTTTTTCGCTTCCACAATCGCAGACGCTACGTGCGCTTCTTTAGTTTATACAGCCGTGACGCCACACACGCAAGGTGGCCTGTAGGAACTGGCTCGATTGAAGCCACAAAACTGAAAAAATCTTCAATACATAAGCATTAAAACCAAACGCCACCTGGCCGCGGAATAATAATAATAATATTGTTATTCCGCAGTCAGGTGGCGTTTGGTTTTAATGCATATGTATTGGAGATTTTTCCACCAGATATGGACATGACCATTTTTTCAGCGACAAATTGTTTATGAGCGCAGTTTTTTCGCGTAAGCTATTGTCAAAGATGCTCTTCACTGGCTTTCTATGGCAAGCTTAAATGCTCGGTGCAGCGTAATACACATTTTATAAACCAAGATTCGGGAACGCATTGGAAAATTAGACCAATCCCAGCAGTATGTCCGTGACAGTACCTTATATTATTCCAGTTTCCTCAAAGTTAAATGTGATGTCCCAGAAAGTTGGACTTTACTCATACGAACTTATCGCCAAAGTTTCTGTAAAATGCGTGCATGTTGAAAGCAGAAAAAAAATGAAACCATTTTGAGATTTACGCGAAGGAGGAATATAAAAGAGCGGTAATCCGTCACCCATCGCAAGTGCAGCCAACGGTAAAAATTGGACAGCTCTGAAGTCTGCTGCATTAAAGAAATGCGAAACCATTTGCGTTTGAACGCCAGCAGCTTTTTTTTTGTTCTAAGTCATCGTTGTCTAACATCAGTGCACATCCTCAACACTCTTTACCGTATTGCACACCCCAAAGCGTTGACTTCGTGAGCCTTTAACATGCTTGAACCGACTACACTTCGTGGTGGGGCAGTTGTGTTCCTTGAAACGGTTTCGGGTTTCTCAGGTGAGCGAAACGTATGTCCGCTCCTAAGATTTACTGTGTAGTGCAGCACATGATTTGTTTGTGACCTATTCTAGACTGTCGAAACAGGCAATGAAGAAAAAAAAAGACCCTTCATGGAGTATCCGTTGCGTGCTCACCTGGCACATAGAGAGAACTCTAACCACCCACAGATTATCATTTATTACAAATGCGGGTTATAACCCCACATCAATAAATTGACAGGTATTGGCAACCAAAGATCACATATGGGGATGTGAGGTCAAGCCTCCACCTCGTATATTTCTGCCAGTTCCCTCCGCAGAGAGCTGGAATCAACTGCTGCTGAAGCAGGAGAAGATAGAAGAACCTCTTGTTAATTGGGGCCTTGGAGGTCACCGCTGCATGGAGGGCACACTGAGGTACAGTCTCCCACGATCTGCAAATTCTTGGCAATAAAATTGTTTCTCTCTTTCTCTTTCGCCGGCGAATCTTTTTTCGAATGGTCATTTTCGTGCGGACATGCTCTGCCGGCACGCTCTGTTGACACGCTCTGCTGACAGGTCCCCCAAACAGTACGGGTAGTTGGCCCAATATTGAAAATGCAATGGCAAAGGTTGGTCCTACAAAGGACCAGTGTGAAACCATTCCTCTCCAAAACTGGGCCAATTATCTCTGTTGCTTGGGAGGCCTATACACGCCACTCACGAGACAAGAAATGCTTCCGCACTAATGATAATATTTGGTTTCTGGGGAAGGAAATGGCGCAGTATCTGTCTCATATATCGTTGGACACCTGAACCGCGCCGTAAGGGAAGGGAGGGAGTGAAAGAAGAAAGGAAGAGAGGTGCCGTAGTGGAACACTCCGGAATAATGTCGACCATCTGGGGATCTTCAACGTGCACTGACATCGCACAGCACACGGGTGCCTTAGCGTTAACACATTTCTCAACCAAATTCAAAGAGCGTCTCGCCTTCGTATCGTCTGGTGCGCTGTTCTGGTGTCAACCATCTTCCTCACCTGGTACAGGTTTCTCTCCCGGTGGTGCGAAGATGACAGCAGCTTGTTCGTTCGAACCATGGTTGGCACCCACGCGGCGATGGCACTTCAGATGGCCACTGCACTTCTTCAGGGCCCGGATCCCGCGCCGTTGCTTTTCTGCATCCGGTAATGCATGAGCCTGGCGGGAGACCGCAGCAGCCGCCTGCACTTTGGCACGAAACGGCAGTATTTTGATATTACCAGAAATTCAAAACACAATATCCGTGACTACTGCCGAGACAATTTCAATCTGTGAAATTGTGTTTTTGTATATTTTAGTGATGTAAAACATTTGCATTGAGTACATGTGTGTATTGCGACTTTCGTTTTGCATGTGTGTTCGCGCTTCGCGTAAATGTGGATTTGCATCGGATATCCATGACATTACTAATTGATGTAAATGATGTGACCCTCGCCTTCCTTCTGTACTGCCACTGTCTCAAGGAGTCGGGACCTCCAGTCAAGCTGTTACCACAGCTTTTAGTCCCGGCTCCTCCTTTGTAAGAAAGGAAAATAAACTTGAACTTGAACTTGAATTGCAGCAACACAGCAAAGTGGGCGGGGGTACTGCATATTGAAAGAAAGAAACAGCGAAATTAAAACGAATGACCAGGGAAAGGAAAAAAACATGTACAGCGCTTGCACTTGCCTTTCCTTTCTTTGCTCCTTCATTTTAGTTGATAAAAAATGGCTGGGGTTCAAGGTGGCTGGAACCTAGTTATTCGGGAGAAAGCTTTGTTAAGCATGCTCTACACTGCCTCCGATCAAATGTCAAGGTCAAGGAACGAAGTCAAGGTCAAGGTCAGGTACCCAATGATCATAGTCATATAGTCACGTGGTAATACTACCATAGCTTGGACCTTATTACCAAGCAGTTTGGTTTGACCTTATGATTCATTAAAAGTCATTGACGATGTGGGGATCACTGTCTGAAGTCAAATATCAATTTTAAGGGTTAACGTCAAAAGTCAAGGTCAGGTACCAAAGGTTTAGTAATATTATCTCGTGGTAATTCTTGGGTCGTACCACCACGCAATTAGGTTCGGTGCACATTAAAGAACCCCAGGTGATCGAAACTTCCGGAGGCCTTCACTACAGCGCCCCTCATAACCTGAGTCGCATTGGCACGTTATATTTCAATAAATCAATACCCAACGCTTATTAAGGCGAAATCCTTGGCAGGGAATGAAGAGGTACACGAACTGGCTCGAGGTCACATTCCGAGCTGGCTCCCATCCACCTTCACACACACACAACTCGGACAAAGACAAGCTGATAGAATACAAGAATATATAGTTCAACACTGTCGACTTAACAGGAAGTTACTTCCAGGAGCTGATCGCCAGCTCGCCAAAAAGGAGGAAGTCATTGTAGACGGTTGCAAACGGGCACATATCCTAATCCGCACATATTAAGCAAATCGTACCCGGGGCAATACGGCGGAAAATGGTAACTTTGCCAGATACAGGCAAACATGATCCACATAATATGGACATGCACACACTTATAAAACAATTCAGGGACCATTAGAAATTTAACATCGGAGGCTCTGATGTTCAACGCGGACCCTGATAAGCAAAAAGAAGACATCAATGAACCCCACGCTGCCGGCAGGGACCAAGAGATCCGAGCAGACTGCTAGCCTTGAAGGTTAAAACCTCTTCGAATTTTATTGAAGAAATAGTCTTGTCTCTTTTTAATAGACCCTTTAGGAGAAAAGCAGGCGACATCGGTATGTATATTCGCGGAAGGTACAGAAAATCCCAAAGGAAAATGTGAGGTAAATGTGAGATAAATGATAAATGTGAAGGCCTCGCTTAAGTTAACTACAACGCAGCGAGCCATGGAAAGAAAAATAATACTTGTAACGCTAAAAGACCAGAAGCGGGCAGAGTGGGTGAGAAAAAATACGGATGTTAATGACATCCTAGTCGAAATAAAGAGGAAAAAATGGCTTGAGCAGGACATGTAATGCAAAGGCAAGACAACCGCTGGTCCTTGAGAGTAACGGAGTGGATCGCAAGAAAAGGCATGCGGAGCAGGGGGCGGCAGGAGGTTAGGTGGGCGGATGAGGTCAGGAAGTTTGCAGGCATAGGATGGGTGCGGCTGGCAAAGAATAGGGTAAATTGGGGAGACATGGGGTAGGCTTTTGCCCTGCAGTGGGTGCAGTAAGGCTGATGATGACGATGATACCCCAGCTGGCTGACCAAATCTGGAACCAATTTTCGCGATTACATTCGAATCAAAATCGGAAGCACTGCTTGTACAGGGTTCCGTGTGGTGTCATACAATTTTTCGTTACATCTGCTAGTCAAGTTGGAGGCTAGCTTGCAATAGAGATTCGAACCGACAACATATTCACCTTGAATAATATGCCTTCCCAGACTCCTAAGACAGGGTTAACGTGTTCACCGAGATGTGATATCATGGTCATTTCCTTTCCTCAAAACCAACTTTCGGTTTAAAATTGTGACCCAACTGTTCATCGTACGCTACTGCGGGCGGCGTCATACGATTTCTCAATGCATATAGCATACGTGGCGGTGGTGGTGGTGGTGGAAAATCTTTTATGCAGATACACTTACGGAAGGGACCCAGAGGGAGCCCTAGTTCTGGTCGCCAGTGGCGTCGGCTGCCGCACGGGCTCGCCCGACCAAGGCCCGTTGGGCCTGCAGGTCAGAGCAGCGGAGCAGGGTCACCTCTCAATCCTCCCGGATTGCGTTGGGGTGAGGGGGGATAGCAGAGCTGGAGGGGTAGGCCCACACCATGTGGTAGATGCCCGAAGACTTCTCCGCACAGTGCGGACAGCTGCCCGAGAAAGAAGGGCCAAGTGTTTGGGAGCTGCCGGGCACAGCAAAGTATCGATCGGAGCAGAAGCCGCTCCTCCGCCTTTGAGAGGCCTTTACACGGGCCGCGATGAAGGCCGTGGCCAGATTGATAAAGTAAAACAATGCCTCTGAAGGAGTAAGCTGGAGTGGATTCGAATTTCTGATCGTCGGGGTGTAAGAGGGGAATGCTCGGTGAGAGAGCGCGCGGGCGGCGGCGTCAGCTGCCTCAGTTCTCTCAAGGCCCATGTGAGTAGGGGCCCAAATGATATTCCCGTGAGCGGGGTCCCCTGTGTAGACGCTGGGAGCCAGCCTTGCTCGACGTTCCGACAGCCCCTTTCAAGTCGGAAATAATTGTTTTGTAAGTAGGGTGAGATGCAGCCAACGGAATGGCAACCTCCTCCGCGTGTGTTATGTCACGGGCTCGTGAAGTAAGGCCGTTCACTGTTTTCGATTCGTCTACCATCCCGCACGATGAGAGCAGAAGGCATCCACGTAGAATATACCGTGCGTCTGGGAGACGCGAGACGCTCATGTCAGTGGCACATACGCCGCTCAGCCAGGTTGGAGGCTTCCCTTAGGGCGCGGTTCGGGTATTCACCGAGATATGTAAGACATACTGAGTCATTTCCTTTCCTCAAAAACCAACGTTTTCTTGCTCATTACAGGTATTCGAAGCGAGTGTCCGAAGTGTTTCACTCGCACCATTATGGATCCTGCGTTTTTTTGAAATCGGCGTTAGGACTCGGACTCGCCGTGCTGGCTCAGTGGTTAGGGCGCTCGGCTACTGATCCGGAGTTCTCAAGTTCGAACCCGACCGCGGCGGCTGCGTTTTTATGGAGGCAAAACGCTAAGGCGCCCGTGTGCTGTGCGATGTAGTGCACGTTCAAGATCCCCAGGTGGTCGAAATTATTCCGGAGCCCACCACTACGGCACCTCTCTCTTCCTTTCTTCTTCAACTCCCTCCTTTATCCCTTCCCTGGCGGCATGTTTCAGGTGTGCAACGATGTATGAGACAGATACTGCGCCATTTCCTTTCCCCGAAAACCAATTATTATTATTAGGAGGCGCATAAAATTGGCTTTTTAGGTAAAGGAAATCGAACAGTGTCGGTCTCACATATCGCCGGAGGACGGGATAAAGGAAGAAATGAAAGAAGAAAGAGGTGCCGTAATGGAAGGCTTCGGAATAACTTAGACCACCTGGGGATCTTTAACGTGCCCTGATATCGAACAGCAACACAGGCGCGTTAGCCTTTTGCCTCCATAAAAACGCAGCCGCCGCGGTCGGGTTCGAACCCGGGAACTCCGGATCAGTAACCGAGTGCCAGAGCAGCTGAGCCACCGCGGCAGGTCCCATTTCCATTCGTCAAAACCAACTTTCAACCCTATTTTACGCATCGATTGTATTGTTTACAAGAACTAGACGGTGTACTTCTTGAGGAAAAAAAACTGGGACAGAGTACAGGAGCGTCCCTTTCCTTCTAAAGAACTTCCTCCTTGCTTTAAACAATCAACTCTGTACAGTTCATAAAGATATTATTATTAATTGGTTTTTTGGGGAAAGGAAATGGCGCAGTATCTGTCTCATATATCGTTGGACACCTGAACCGCGCCGTAAGGAAAGGGATGAAGGAGGGAGTGAAAGAAGAAAGAGAAATAGGTGCCGTAGTGGAGGGCTCCGGCATAATTTCGACCACCTGGGGATCTTTTACGTGCACTGACATCGCACAGCACACGGGCGCCTTAGCGTTTTTTCCTCCATAGAAACGCAGCCGCCGCGGTCGGGTTCGAACCCGGGAACTCCGGAAAAATATTGAAAATTAGTTTTCTTGGGAAAGGAAATGGCGCGGTGTCTGTCGCATCTTGGTTGACCCGCCGCGGTGGTTATGTGGTTAAGGCGCTCGGCTACTGATCCGTAGTTCCCGAGTTCGAACCTGACCGCGGCGGCTGTGTTTCGATGGACGCTGTGGCGGCCGTGTGCTGTGCGATGTCAGTGCACGTTAAATATCCCCAGGTGGTCGAAATTATTCCGGAGCCTTCCACTACGGTGCCCCTTTCTTCCTTTCTTCTTTCACTCCCTCCTTTATCAAATCCATTACGGCGCGCTTCAGGTGTCCGCCGAGATGCGACAGATATTACGCCATTTCCTTTCCCTAAAAGAAAAATTTTTAGTTCGGCACCCACATTCACCAGCTTTGCTTTGAGCTTTTGTGGCTCTGAAAAACAAAAGAGTTCTTTGAGGCACTGCTTGGCTGAAATTAAATAAATAACTGGTTTTGTGGGAATGGAAATGGCGCAGTATCTGTCTCGTATATCGCTGGACACCTGAACCGCGCCGTAAGGGAAGGGATAAAGGAGGGAGTGTAAGAAGAAATGAAGAGAGAGGTTCCGTAGTGGACAGCTCCGGAATAATTTCGACCACCTGGGGATCTCTAACGTGCACTGACATCGCACAGCACACGGGCGGCTTAGCGTTTTTCCTCCATAAAACGCAGCCGCCACGGTCGGGTTCGACCCCGGGAACTCCGGGTCAGTAGCCGAGCGCCCTAACCACTGAGCCACCGCGGCGGGTGTTTGGCTGAAATTGAAAATGGGTTTTAAAGCGTAACCCCCTCACCTCTTTCATTTCATGTCGCCATTCTGCCTGCTATCCTTTATTTCCGCTGCCTCAGCTCAGGTAGGTGCTTCAGTATCGATGGCAGATGCCGGGGCTAATTATTTTAATAAACCACTACTACTACTGATGCGTAAGCCTTGTATGGCTATGTTTGTGGTTCGTGTCATCACGAGCTTGTCATGAAGAAAACGTTCGAACGATTTGAGGTATAGAATGATTGCATTAGATAGACCATCAAAAAATCTAGCAGGGGAAATCATGAGGTGCATGTTGGGTAGTTAGTTAATTAGAACCAAGAATGGCCAGAATGTGGGCGGGGCCGCGCAAAAGTGGCGCTAAATGTGAAAAAAATTGGAAGTGTAGACGGAGCAAAGCGCGAGTATAAAGAGAAGCAAAGAGAATGGGGGTGTCAGTGTACGCATTCCTCCAAAGCAGGTGCCGCAGTATTCTCGTAATTTTGGGGGGAATGGAAATGGCACAGTATCTGTCTCACGTCCGTCGTCTCTGCGGACACCTGAACCGCGCTGTAAGGGAAGCGATAAAGGAGGGACTGAGAGAAGAAAGGAAGAAAGAAGTGCCGAAGTGGAGGGCTCCGGAACAATTTCGACCAGCTGGAGATCTTGAACAGGCACTGTCATCGCACAGCCCACGAGTGCCTTTTACGTTTGCCCGCTATCGAAACGCGGCCGTCGCGGCCGGGTTCGATGGAGGCGAAACGTCGAGCAGAGAAATAGAACGAAGACGAACCCGACCACGTCGGCTGTGTTCCGATAGAGGCGAAACGCAAAAGGCGCCCGTGTGCTGTGCGATGTAAGTGCATGTTAAAGATCCCCAGCTGCGTTTCGATGTAGGCGAAATGCAAAAGGCGCCCGTATGCTGAGCGATGTCAATGCACGTTCAAGATCCCCAGGTGGTCGAAATTATTCCGGACTCCTCCACTATGACACCTCTTTCTTCCTTTCTTCATTCACTCCTTCATTTATCCCTTTGCTTACCGCGTGGCTTGAGTATCCACAGAGAGATGTGAGACAGTTACTGCGGCATTTACTTTCATCAAAACCATTTTTAATTTGTTTGTGAGGAATGGAAATGGCGTAGTAAGTATCTCATCTAGGTGAACACATGAACCGCGCCGTAAGGAACGGGAAAAGGATGGAGTGAAAGAATGAAGAGCTGCCATAGTGGAGGACTCCGGAATAATTTGATCATCTGGGGATCTTTGACCACCTGCCGCGGTGGCTCAGTGGCTAGACGCTCGGCTACTGATCCGGAGTTCCCGGGTTCGAACCCGACCGCGGCGGCTGCGTTTTCATGGAGGAAAAACGCTAAGGCGGCCGTGTGCTGTGCGATGTCAGTGCACGTTAAATATCCACAAGTGGTCGAAATTATTCTGGAGTCCTCCAATACGGCTCCTCTTCCTTTCTTCTTTCACTCCGAAACGCGGCCGCCGTGGTCGGGTTCGAACACGGGTACTCCGGGTCAGTAGCCGTGCGACCTAAACGTGGCCGCAATAATAATAATAAGAATAATTGATAATTGTTTTTTTGGGGAAAGGAAATGACGCAGTATCTGTCTCATGTATAGTTCGACACCTGAACCGCGCCGTAAGGGAGGGGATAAACGAGGGAGTGAAAGAAGAAAGGAAGAAATAGTTGCCGCAGTGGAGGGCTGCGGAATAATTTCGATCACCTAGGGATCTAACTTGCACTGACATCACACAGCACACTGGCGCCTTAGCGTTTTTCCTCCCTAAAAACGCAGCCACCGCGGTCAGGTTCAAACTCCGCAGTAAATTGAAAATTGGTTTCTCAGGAAAGGAACTGGAAATTGGTTTTGGGGGAAGGAAAATGGCGCTGTATCTGTCTCACATATTGGCGGACAACTGAACCGCGCCGTAAGGGAAGGGATAAAGGAGAGACTAAGAGAAGGAAGGAAAAGACGCCGCAGTGGAGGGCTCCGGAATAATTTCGACCTCTTGGGGATCTTTAAAGTGCACTGACATCGCGTAGCATACGCGTGCCTTTGCGTTTCGCCTCCATAGAAACGCGGCTGTTGCGGTCGGGTTGGAACCCGGGTGCTCTGGATTAGTAGCCGAGCATTCTAACCACTGAGCCACCGCGGCGGGTTGACATATTATAGTGCGGTTGAGGCATCCACTTATCCATGGGGCCAGTTATGCTCTCCTCGTTTCCTCAAAATCATTATAGAACGTTGTCAAAGCCAGCGCCAAAGAACGCCAACGACCTATAGATTGAAAAGATAATAATAATAATAATAATAATAATTGGTTTTGGGGGAAGGAAATGGCGCAATATCTGTCTGATATATCGTTGGACACCTGAACCACGCCGTAAGGGAAGAGATAAAGGAGGGAATGAAAGAAGAAAGGAAGAAGAGGTGCCGTAGTGGAGGGCTCCGGAATAATTTCGACCACCTGGGGATCTTTAACGTGCACTGACATCGCACAGCTTGAAAAGATGAAATTTAGTTTTGGGGGAAAGGTAATGGCGCAGTATCTATGTCACATCTCAGCCGACACCTCAACCGCACCGTAAGGGAAGGGATAAATTAGGGAGAGAAAGAAAGGAAGAAAGAAGTGCCGTAGTGGAGGGCTCCGAAATAATTTCGACCACCTGGGGATCCTTAGCGTGCACTGACATCGCTCAGCACACGGGCGCCTTCATGTTTCGCCTCCATTGAAACTCGACCACAGCGGCCGGGTTCGAACCCGGGAACTCCGGCTCAGTAGCTGAGCCTTCTAACCACAGAGTCATTACGGCGGGTTTTTGCGTTTCGCTGTCATCGAAGCGCAGCCGCCACGGCCCGGTCAAGAGATGGAAAGAAGTTATGTTTCCATCGTTGCAGACCACGGAAAAGCAGTAAATTGAGTCGCGCACGCAAAGGCTGGCTGCAGCTGTCCTTACTGGACTGAAAGCTTTGGATGCACACTTCATCGACAAAACTGGCTGTAAACACTTGGCATATGTAACGGCGGAGCCGAGTCTGCTTTGATCGTCGAGGGAATTATGCTACATTCGTGTGAGCTGTGGCCCGAAAGCCCATTAAAAGCCAGAAATTCCTGCCAGAGGTTACCTAAAAAATACTGTGTCTCGTTATTGATCTATCTGTTGTCCTTGCCAATCCTCGGAGAAGCGGCTGCCTCTGATTATTAGTGGACCCCAGTTCTCACCTTATACGATGACTTGTCACGGTGGCCACCACTCTCTTGGAACTGCTCCCGGTTGTGTGTAGTTCCGAGCAACAGCCATAGGTCCCTCAGAGTCGTCGATGTCTTCCGGGCGAGTCCTGCTGCGCCTTATGATGCAGGTCGGTCTGGGGCCTGGACATAGCGCACTGGCCTTTGCTTGCACTGGCGTTAGAGACACGTCTCATTCGGCAGAAGACCACGTATACCAAGCGCCTCGCGCTCACGTGCTCATCTTTTCTTCTCTTCGCCCGCTTGTCTCGTGCTCTCTATCACGTCGTCGTCTTCCCATCCCCGGCGGTAGAAATTATTCTGGAGCTCTTCACTAGGGCAGCTCCTCCCCTTTTACGCGATAGATCATACAGCTCTTTTGGTCGAAAAGTAGTAGTAGTAATATAACACATTTATTCCAAAAAGGTAGGATAGGGTGGCGAAAATACAGATTTTGGGTGGAGTCGTTATTTCAGGGGCCCAATGTCCACCGCAGTTGCTCTTGCTTGGGATATCAGCTTTCGCTGCGTCGCCAAGTCAGAGCTGAGCAGGGCAGACTCCCACTGTTGCTCGGAGTGATGTTTGTCTAGTTCGGGGGGCTTGGGACCGGAGCAGCCCCATGTTACATGATATGTTGTTGGAATTCCGCCACACCAGGGGCAGTTGCTGTCATATCTGTCGGGGAAGATGATGTGGTACTTGTGTAGGTTAGGAAAGGTGTTCGTCTGTAGTTGTCGCCATTCCTTCGCCTCTGCCGCCGTTAGCTTACGTTGTGGTGAAGGATAGACTTGTCTTTGTGCTCGGAGAAGGAGGAGGGAAGGGTGAGGTCGGGGAGGTTAGTCGCTCGGTTAGTATATCCTCGAGCTAGACTGTCCGCGGCCTCGTTTCCCTCGAGCCCAGGAGTCCAAGTGATTTGGTGCTTGCATGTGGAATTTTGAACTTGTGGGGTAGTCAGAATGGGAGCGACGGAGTGTGGAAGTCTGCCAGAGAGGAAGAGGCGACACGCGGACTGGGAGTCGGTAATAATTTTTAACTCATTTCCCGTAGCATCGCCGTGCTAGATTGCGAGGGCAATTGCAGCAGTTCCTGCTACTGCCATTGACGTAGAGGGCACCGCGTTTCGGAAATAATCGGAAGTTGCGCAAAAAAATCGTATCACGGTAATTTGTGGTTCTAGTTGTAGTGAAGACGACGACGAAATGCTGTACGCGTGATGCTCACGCGCGCTCGAATAGGGGAATGGAGGAGGATAAGGATTGGATAGGGAGGTAAACAACAACCCCATTTTTCCAATTTTTCTATCCCAACGACACCTGATTTTCACTAACCATTGCCCACGCTATCAGCTTCCGCAAGTTAGGTTAACGAAGAATCTGTTAGCCTCGCTTCAGGTTAATCTGATCTCCTTGCAACAAGTTGCAGATACGCAGGCTGACCCCGTCTTCTATTATGACCATATTTTCATGTCCCAAGCGAAACATATGCCCGCAAATATCCCAAATGGTCTCCTTTCTGAACACCTACAGAATTTTCCTCTTCATACTGTTATCTCCACTGATGCCTCCGGCAGCCGTGAGAAGCTGGCGGTTGGGATATATTCGCAGGAGCTGGCTTGGAGCTATTCCGTTCGTATCCCAGATTATACTCCCATATTCTTCACAGAGTTTCTGGTCATTGGTTTGGCTCTTCTCAAACTTCCTAGGTATGTAGCACGCGTTCTTATTCTTGCAGACTGTCTTTCAGTTCGTCTCTCTACAAAACTCGTGGAAATCTTTATTGAACCGTTCCCTTACAGTTCTTGTTCCGCGCACAGTGCGTGAGATCCGCTTTGTCGGGGTACCTGGGCATTCGGGCGTCTATTTTAACGAGGTGGCTGATTTATTGGCAAGGTCAGCTCTCTCAGCGCTCCTGCAGTCTATCCCGTCCCACACCTCATTCTGTTAGAAACTTCACGTTTCTAGCGCTTCCAACATATTTCAGCCAACCTGAGTGATCCATTGCTCAATATCGTGGATTTTAGCCACTTAAAGTTCCCATGGAATATCAGGTGGTGTAAGTCAAGGCTTTGTGAGGTGTCAATGACGCTTCTGCGATGCAGAATCCGTCACTTAAATTTGTACTTATGCAGATGTGGGTTCCCTGCGACAAACCTTTGTGTATCATGTGGGCAAGTTGAAACAATAGATCATTTTCTCCTCTCTTGCCGGCGGTTCGCAGTTCAAAGAAAACAGTATTTGGAGGTCCCTCTTTCGAGGTTAGGACTCCCACTGTCTGTTCCAGTTATTCTTTCGTTCGGTGCGAGCGCAAAGGAATTCCCGTTTCTCATTTGAGGAAGCGTCTTTTGCAAATTCCATTTCATAAACTGGGCTTGCCTGTGTCTTCCGCGGTTGTTCTTTCCATTGGCGCTTCTTTGCTTGGACGAAGCGACAGGAGTGTGCGCTCTGCTGTGCAAAATTTTCTTCAAGAAACGCAGCGACTCCCATTCTAATTTTTTTCCCGCTCTCAGTCAGTACGACATTGCAACATTACAGGCATTGTATACTATTATGCACATTAAGCAATTGTCCCGTCTTCGATCTCCAAGTTAACTGGACCTCTTTCCTTCCCTCTTCCAATCTATCAGACTACATACTATTGCCACTGCTTTTCCCGTCAAAACTTTCCTGTATCCAGTAATTAACCGCCTGTGTCTTGGCAACTCCCCCGTAGTGGGTATGTGCCAGCAACGTCTGAGGCCTTCCTTCCTTCCGTTAAGCACTGTCTTCGGCTACCTTCATGATTACATAAGTGCAACTGATCGATTACCTTGTTAGCTGTATACAAAATTTTGTCGCATGTGCAAAAATGCTTGATTCTATTTATGGTAATTCATGTTTCTTTAATTCGTCGACTGTTCCAATTGTTATTTTGATTTAGTCTTCTCACGCTTATATTTCCCCGCGCAAATGCCTCATTGGGATTATCTACTGAACCTTGGCCAATCCCCCTGTGTGGGTATGTGCCATGCTTACTAAGGAGAAGAAGAAGAACAACAACACAACTGCGTTCAGGTGAATAGCCACCCGATTCTTGGCCGATCCCCCAGTGTGGGTATGTGCCATCTTTTGATAGGCTAACAACAACAACAACACATAGTGTTTTGTGTGTTTTTTGTTGAGTTTTTTTGTTAAATGTTATGAGCCAAAGCCAGGCAATAAAGAAAAAAAAGAGGGTAGCTAGAGGACTACCCGCCCGAAAAATTCACCGGTGTTATGCTCCCACGTGCTTTTCCTTTTTGTTAACTGCGTTCAGGTGAATAGCCACCCGATTCTTGGCCGATCCCCCAATGTGGGTATGTGCCATCTTTTGATTGGCTAACAACAACAACAACAACGACTACCCGCCTAGGCGATGGCCGAAAGGTCTTGACTCTCAGCGGTGGCTTCGGCCCCAGTCGGACGAGTTGTAACTGAATCGCGGGGTCGGAGCTCACTAGTCAGGTCTCCCATTGGTCTTTCGTCTTTACACCTCCTCCCTCCCGGGGGGGCATGAGGACGTTGCCATTGTATGTGGTTCAAGTTGGCCCTAAGTTCACAGTTTGCGCATTTGTCCGAAAATTGCCCTGGGTACATAAGACTCCAGGGGGCCGGGTTTGGAAAGGTTTGTAAGCGGCGCCAGCTGATAGCATAGTGCTGTGTAATTTATCTGTAATCCACCATGTGATTCCCGTCTGTGAAGACCACCTCGCTCGGTTCCACTCAGATGGAAAAGCCTCGGGCGAACTCGTAGGCCGTCTCATTACCAGGCAGGGATACATGTGCTGGTGTCCAGACTAGTGATGTGGAACTGCTTGTATGTGGTCGATTGCTGCGTCTGCTGTCTTCTTGTCCGATTTACGATACAGCATGTTTTGCTGGATGATGGGTGAATGTGGCACTCAACCAAATTTTTGGCTGTTCGTCAGGAGGTCATTCAGCAGCAATTACCTCCCTCAGCTTCAGCGGCTCTTTTCGCTGACATCTTGCCGCCCATCGATTGCATCCGACTGCCGACCGGTCCACATTCCGAAACGGGAATCAGAGTTCATCTTGTAATACGCCTCCGACCCAGCATTACCCCAATACCGCTGATGTCAGTCAGGATCCTTCATCGCGCCCAGATTCGCCCACTCCAGAACCGACAGCTGCTCGTCAACCATCGTGAACCGCAACTGCGGGTAATCCTACTTCGCTCCGTATGCACAGGCACACGTCACAAGAAGCTACCCGCAAAGTTTAAAGACTATATTATGGAATAGAAGAACTATTACCTCTCAGAATTTTTTTGAAGTGCGGCGGAAATGTAGTCAAGAAGACGACGAAGCGGGGAATGGAGGAGGGTAAGAAATACAGAAAGACTTGCATGAGGTCGATTGCTGTGTCTGCTGTGTTCTTGTCTGAGTTATAATACAACAGTAATGACCGATGATTGATTGGTGCGTCATAGGCGGTGGCTCGTAAACGAGATCATTGTAATTAAGTTACTAATTAAAGAAATGAAAAAAATGAAAGAAGGAAAAGGAATTGGAAAAAAGGGTATTCAAAGGTGTAAAAGAGCTCAGAATGAAAAGTCAATGCTCGTTGATGATATTTAAGAAAAGTTTGGGTGTGTAATTGATTAATTAATTAATTTCAGCAATTGACAAAAATGAAAAATGCGTTCAAAGCGTTCAAAGGTGTCAACGTGCTCAGAATGGAAAGCCTAACCCACTACGCTATCGCGTCATGCCCTTCAGGCGGAGCTTAAGTGTCCTCTCCAATTCTTCACCTTTCATTCCTACCTTCCGCTCTTCTGTTAAGCGCGGTTGAAGTGGACACTGACAGTTTTGGGGAGTGTATGGATTATTAAATGGGGTTAAGTTGCTCCCGATGTGGAGTGCAGCATGTGTCTGAGGGAGCTTGTAGGAGTGAGGCCTAGGCCAGAAAGAATGTGCCGCCCCGTAGTGGTGGATGATAGACGCTGGAGTTACGCTGTACGATGGGCTTCGATAACCCCATTTAGGGTATTGTAGACCCCCTTAAGGAGGATACAGGCATTCGACGTCTACCTGGGGACACTGAGGGCCGTTTTATAGTTTTGCTTCATTAGTGCATTTACTTTTGCTTCCCCCCACCCGCTTCGTAAACTAGCAAATATGATAGAAAGTATACCATTCGACTTATTACAAATGCTTGTATCAGGCGACGGAGGTCGTGCTCCCGTATCCCTCGTTGCGGCTCGCAAATTCGACGAATCAGTGTCATGGCCTGGTAGACGGCGTTGGTGAGTTTAGTAATTGCGTTCTTGCCGTTGTTCTGAATAATGATGCCCCAGTAGACGTACCTTATCAACCTCAGGTACTTATTTATCCTCGATGTTGACTTGAATAATGGGACCCGTGTCTGTGCAGGACTTTGGAGGGTGCAAGAGCAGTAGTTTGGATTTAGTCGGTAAACAGGCTAGGCCCACCGCCGCGATGATACCGGCCCCAGCCTGGAGGGTTTTCTCCACTTGGCTGACATTACCACTGGATATCCAAAGGCTAATGTCATCCGTGTAGAATGAGTGGGAGAGGTATAATTTTGAGGACTTTCGCAATGGGAATGGGTGTAATGTTGAAAAGCAATGGATCTCGAGAGAGAACTGAGCCCTGAGGTGTACCTCTGCTGCCTAGTTGGAAGCGTGTAGCGGCTCCAATATATCCCCTCCCACCCACCAAATACCTCTCTAAACTTGAGCACGTGACATGGCGACAGGTCCAGTTCTGTACCTTTCTATCCCCAGCTCACCTTGCCCTTTCTCCTCTGAATGCGCCCTCTGAGGGGCACCCAGAGCGGACTTTCACCATATCATCTACACTTGGTCTGAGCTCCAGCCACAGACATAGAGCGATGGGAGATGGAGATGTACAGCTCGTACCATGGTAGGCTGGGCTCTCTAAGTGTCGCTGAGAGCCACAAGCTCCAGGCCACCCTACGCGATATCTAGCCGACCCATTAGTATAGGCTGCATATATAAGGCTCGATAATCAATAAGCGTTTTCACCACCTCCATCGATAAGCGCGAGAGTTTCGGCGCCATTTTCTTACTTCAGAATAAACTTTAATTCATCAGACCTCGGCATCGCAGAGTACACGGGTGCATTTCGCATTTCGACGCCGTCGCAACACGTTACTGAGCAGTGGAGTGTTTAGATGGAAGTCACAGGACACGTGCGAAGCCTTTCGACAATTGCTGTTAGATGTGTCTGCGCGGGCAGTTGTTGTTGCGACTGAAGGAAGAATGAAAAGAAAAGTGCACGGGCCTGCCCAGTGGCTGAGGCTGAGCCACAATCGCTGCCACGTGCAGACAGTAGGAGAGTTAGAAGAGATGTGAGAGGAAATACTGAATGAATAGACGCGCGTCGCAACAACCGGATCATCCCAAGCGACGACGACGGTTTAGTAACAGGTACACCAGGTGGCAAGGAGCGCTCACCAATGCTCCTGGATCAAAGCCCCAAAGGGCCAGGAAGTCACACCTCTATGCCCCTTGTATGGGCTTCACATTCACCAGGTTTATGTACCTCACAGTCAACTGACGCTACGCGAAGCCAACATTTGGTGGCTCCACAGCGTCGGTTATGATGACGTTTTAGGAATTCTAAAGACGTTCAGGTAGGTGCAGTTTATGAGAATTCAATGTCCCAAAGCGACACAGACTATCAAGAGCGCCGTAATTTCGACCACCCGGGGTTCTTTAACGTGCACTCACATTGCACAGTACGCAGCCCTCTAGAATTTCGCCTCCGTCGAAATTCGACGACCGCGGCTGGGATCGAACGCGCGTCTTTTAGGTGCTCAGCCGACAGCCATAACCACTAAAAACTGTACCTGCAAGCCGTAACTATCCCCCGCCGCGGTGGCTCAGTGGTTGGGGCGCTCGACTACTGATCCGGAGTTCCCGTGTTCGAACCCGACCGCGGCGGCTGCGTTTTTATGGAGGCAAAACGCTAAAGCGCCCGTGTGCTGTGCGATGTCAGTGCACGTTAAAGATCCCCAGGTGGTCGAAATTATTCCGGTGCCCTCCACTACGGCACCTCTTCCTTCCTTTCTGCTTTCACTCCCTCCTTTATCCTTACCCCTACGGCGCGGTTCAGGTTTCCTCCGATATATGAGACAGATACTGCGCCATTTCCTTTCCCCCAAAACCAATTATTATTATTATTAAGCCGTAACTATACTGTATTTGTTAAAAAGCCGAATAAATATTTATTATCTAGCGTACTATTTAATGCAATTATTATGTTTTCTGATGTCTGCCCCCTTCAATGTTACTATGACGCCAGGAACATCTTTATTCATCCATAATCCTATTTTTAAATACGCTCGTATTACTGGCCTTGTTTCTGTGAAACGCACTGTGCACGTCTATGCAAAAGTGGTCTGCGTTCGTTCTTGCTTAGGACAAGAAAGGAACGTTTACAGCAGGTGTTCCTGCCGTGTAAAATTATTGCTTCATTTGAGGTTCAGCTTAGCAAACTCAAAATAGTTTCATGTTGCTGCAGATAACCCCCATCGGGGCCGCTGCGCCTCACCGCGCATGCGTGGATGATACCACTTTCCTTCTTTCTCTCTTTTCGTTTCTCTATATATTTCCGAGCTGGGAATAAAGCGTCGTCTTTTTGCTCTGCGAATCGGCCTTGTTTTCATCGCGTAACTGCCGGCCTTTGGCCGGTAGATCGTAACACCTGTCCTGAGTAATAAGAATTTAAATACATAATTTAAATGCTAAAATAACCTTTCAAGTCATACTGGCCAGACAAGATCCTAAAAGAACGCTGGAATCTTCAGAATGCATGAGCTGTGTGCATTTAGTCAGTCAGTCAGTCAGTCAGTCAGTCAGTCAGTCAGTCAGTCAGTCAGTCAGTCAGTCAGTCAGTCAGTCAGTCAGTCAGTCAGTCAGTCAGTCAGTCAGTCAGTCAGTCAGTCAGTCAGTCAGTCAGTCAGTCAGTCAGTCAGTCAGTCAGTCAGTCAGTCAGTCAGTCAGTCAGTCAGTCAGTCAGTCAGTCAGTCAGTCAGTTTTTATTTGCAGGCAAATCACATCATCCTGCGGGTCGCAGAGACTAAAGGCATGGTTGCCTGACGTGGTCTCTGCCCCGTAACAAAAGGAGCAACCTACAGCAGTACAGCAGAGAGCTGGTACAAAAAAGAGAAGCTGCGTTACAGATAGTACACGCGTACATACAACATATGTCTGTACTTAAGCACTATGGACAGTTTTTTTTTAAAATCACATTGAAGATTTACTCAAATATCACAAAATCACGTAAAAAGAAGTCAACAATTGAAAACAAAATTTACATTTATCATTGTTACTTAACAATCTCATCGGAAAACAAAATTGCCCGCCGTTATGCAGGTTATGCAGGTTTTATGAGCATACTGCAATAAGCGCAGTTGCTACAACTCGTAAGTGTAATTTTTTGACCAAAGCACTAAAATTACACTCTTGCTTCTCATTTCTGCCAGATTCACGATATCTGGCTGTGGACGAGCTGCAGGCAGCCTCTCGTTGATGAGGGACAAAATTTGGTTGGACACTCTGGCAGGAACCGCCTCCTTGATTTATTTCAGTGCCAGTGAGAGTTTTCGCAAATTAAGCTAATTAAGAATTGTACTTTTTCTTCAACCTTCGGGCCTGTCCAGCTTGTGCAATTAGTATAGTTTTCGCGTTTAATTAATTAACGAATTACAATTCATCAACCAAATTGTTTTGCGCAGCAAAATGTCATCACGCACTATCTAACGCAATCAAGCTTTTCCTCAAATATATTTACAAAACGACACAATCTTGTGGAGAAGCTATGTCGACATCCATGGCTACTGTGACGTCGAAGTGTAATTTTTGCGTTTAATTAATTAATTAGGCCACATTGACCAGAATTTTCCCACAGCGAGATCTCATTGCACACTATCTATCGCAGCCAAACTTTTGCGCATTTATCTTCACAGGACGACGTGAATGTGCGAAGAAAGTCGCTGACACGAAACTCTGGACATAGCCATCTAATGCTTTCACATTATTAACTAAAAGAATGAGAGTTAGGTGGAGCGCATATGGCAGGTTCTCTTAGATCATGAATGGCAGTTTACCGGTATCCCTCAACAGAAAAATATACAACAGCTGTATCTTACGCTGTATGCTGTATGCGTTAAGAGACAATAAGGGCAATGCCATTAGCAATGGGGATAAGATAGCTAAAGTAGCTGAAGAGTTCTACACAAATATTTGCAGTAGGCAATGCAAACAGGACGTTAATGATGGAGACAGTAGCGCACAGCAATGCGTCATCCCGCCAGTAAGGAAAGAGGAAATAATGAAAGCCTTAGAAGCAATGCAAACGGGAAAATGCAGCTGGTGACGATCAGGTGACAGCAGATCTGTTGAAATACGGGGAGGAGATTCTGCTAGAAAAACTAGCCACCCTGTATACGTAACGTCTTATGATCTCGACCGTACCTGAAGCTTGGAAGAACGCAAGCATAGTCTTAAATCACAAGAAAGGAGACGCCAAAGACTTGAAAAATTACAGACGGATCAGCTTACTGTCCGTTGCCTACAAGGTATTTACTAAGGTGATCGCTAACAGAGTAAGGGCAAGCTTAGACTTTAAGCAACCAAATGATCAGGCAGGCTTTAGTAAAGGATATTCCATAATGGATCATATCCACGTTATCAATCAGTTGATAGAGAAATGCGCAGAATATAACCAGCCCCTATATGTAGCCTTCATTGATTATGAGAAAGCATTTGACTCAGTGGAAACCTCAGCAGTCATACAAGCATTTCGGCATCAGGGTATAAATGAGCCTAATGTCAAAATACTGGAAGATATATAGAGGAACTGTACAGCTACTGATGTCCTCCATAAAGTCAGCACTAAATTTGCAATAAGGAAAGGCGCCAGGCAAGGGAGAACGATCTCGCCCATGCTATTCACCGAGTGTGTACAGGAGCTATTCCGAGGCCGGAATTGGGAACAGTTCGGGATAAGAGTTAATGAAGAATACCTAAGTAATCTGCGATTCGCTGATGACATTGTCTTGCTGAGTCACTCAGGAGAACTGCAAATCATGATCAATGAGTTGACAGACAGAGCAGTATGGTGAGTCTAAAAGTTAACATGCAGGAAACCAAAGTAATGTTCAAGAGTCTAGAAAGGGAACAGCAGTTCACAATGGGCAATGAGGTGCTGGTACAGGAATACGTCTACTTAGGGCAGGTAGTGACAGCTGATGCGGATCATGAGAGGGAAATAACTAGAAGGATAAGAAAGGGGTGGAGCGCATATGGCAGGCTCTCTCAGATAATGAATAGAAGGCTACGAACATCCCTAAGGAGAAAAGCGAACAACAGCTTTATCTTGCTGGTACTCATTTACGGGGCAGAAACGTGGAGGCTAACGAAAAGGTTTCAGCTTAAGTTAAGGACAGCACAGCGAGCCATGGAAAGAAAAATGATAGCTGTAACGTTAAGAGACCGGAAGCGGGCAGAGTGGGTGAGGGAACAAATGCGTGTTAATGACATCCTAGCCGAAATAAAGAGTAAGAAATGGGCTTGGACAGGGCATGTACTGCAAAGGCAAGATAACCGCTGGTCCTTAAGGGTAACGGAGCGGATTCCAAGAGAAGGCAAGCGTAGCAGGGGGCGACAGAAAGTTAGGTGGGCGGATGAGATTCGGAAGTTTGCAGGCATAGGGTGGGCGCAGCCGGCAAAGTACAGGGTTGGTTGGAGAGACATGAGAAAGGCCTTTGCCCTGCAGTGGGTGTAGTCAGGCTGATGATGATAATGATCTTAGCAGTACCCCCTAAGGGGTAGAAACGTGGAGGCTTCGGAAGTTTGCAGGCATAGAGTTGGCGCAGCCGGCAAAGGACAGGGTTGATTGGAGAGACATGGGAAAGGCCTTTGCCCTGCAGTGGGCGTAGTCAGGCTGATGATGATAATGATCCTAGCAGTACCCCCTAAGGGGTAGAAACGTGGAGGCTTCGGAAGTTTGCAGGCATAGGGTTGGCGCAGCCGGCAAAGGACATGGTTGATTGGAGAGACATGGGAAAGGCCTTTGCCCTGCAGTGGGTGTAGTCAGGCTGATGATGATAATGATCTTAGCAATACCCTCCTACGGGGCAGAAACGTGGAGGCTTAGGAAAAGAGTTCAGCTTAAGTTAAGGACAGTGCTGCGAGCTATGGAAAGAAAAATAGCTTGTTGTTTATTTAGCATTGCTAAGCGCCAAATGTGTGAAATCACGGTTTTATTGAGGTGGATACTGCCACTACGTACCTGAAATCACAACTGAGGTGTCCTCTAACACAGGGAGCCAGTTTAGAGGTCTTTCCTTTTCTTAAAATCAACGGTGTACAATGTTATCAACATCAACGAGCCCGATGAACGCCAGCGACCTGTTCCTACAGTGCCGTGTTTCTGCCACAATGTGGTCAACGCCAAAGCATGTAACGCACATCTCCCTGTCAGTAACGATCTGTTACTATCAATATCCCTCAAGAAAAACGTATACAACAGCAGTATCTTGCCGGTACTCACCTACGGGGCAGAACCATGGTGGCTTACGAAAAGGGTTCAGCTCAAAGGACAACGCAGCGAGCTATGAAAAAAAATGATAGGTGTAACGTTAAGAGACCGTAAGTGATCAGAATGGGTGAGGAAACAAACGCGGGTTAACGACATCCTGGTCGAAATTAATAGGAAGAAATGGGCTTGGGCAGGGCATGTAATGCAAAGGCAAGATAACCGCTGGTCCTTAAGGGCAACGGAGTGGATTCCAAGAGAAGGCAAGCGTAGCAGGGGACGGCAGGAGGTTAGGTGGGCGGATGAGATTAAGAAGTTTGCAGGCATAGGGTGGGCGCCGCTGGCAAAGAATTGGGTAAATTAGAGAGACTTGAGAAAGGGCTTTTCTCTGCACTGGGGACAGTCAGGCTGCTGCTGATGATGATGAAAGCCTTAGTACAACCTTTTTTTTTAGGACGGAGGATGACATACTTCATTACGAACATATTTTAGTGGCAACTAATAGAACTACGTGTCCATGAAACGCCGCCTGATATGTGTCAGAGCCATCACGTTGATCATAATTGAATGCGAATGCGCAGTTGTGCTCTGTGTCAAACACGAATCTTCAAATAGTCTCACTCCGGATACAGAAACCGCCGTGCGGCAGTGGAATAACCGTCGATCAGGAAAGCGCAAACAAATATACTGACATGAGCAGGCTTCTCTAGATCCCTCGAGTGGTGCTGTCCGGAGCAAAGCAAGCTAAATTTTGAAGCACTGTCACGGGTATCAGAAAAGGATTGCATGGGCTGGAGCGTATAAATCCGCACAGATGGCAAGCGTTCAAGGACCGTCAACATGATAGAGCAGCTGCTGTAAGACTTTGCTTGATTGGCTTCACAGCAGGGCCCTCCAATATTGTAGTAAGACACGCTTGAAGCCTGTTCAAACAAGAACAGTAACACAGCATCTGCAAATGCTGACACGTGTGCGCTAGAAAATTAATTTTGCGCACTACGTATCCATCCACTCATTTCTCATTTTCTTTTTGTTCTCCATAATGCCTTTCTGTTTATGTTTCAGCGCTCACATGCCCTGCCATTCAGTCGCCCGGGCCTGTTTCTAATTACACCCATCCAATTAACCTTAACGCGCCAGCATCGACTGCCCGGTGCTGCTGAGCCGAAAGACGAAGGAGAGGAGAAACCGTGTGAGGTGAGGGCATGCCCACAATTCCTGCTTCTGTAGTACGCTTTGTCTGCTAGGCTGTTCTAATTGGTGCGAAGCAAACTCTGCACATCATCGCCTGTTACGCATCGGAGGCCCAAGAAGCCGGTCCCCCACCACATTCACCGCCAACTACTTATTAAACCTCTCCCTAAAAATATGCACCTCACCTACCACGAACCCCGCCGCATAGCTCGCGCACGGGCGCTCCACAAAAACTTTGACATGGAACCGGATGCCGTTTGGGTGGATGCCGCATGCACGGGCCAGGACGCGGTTGTAGCCATCACGAACCCCTCCCTACAACCGATTGCTACCCTTCGCATATCCCCCACTGCCACTTCGGAGGAGGCTGAAGAGGCCGCTATTGCCCTAGCCATCACGCGCACGGAGGCCCGGTATATAGTATCGGACTCTAAAACTGCCATACTAAATTTCGCCCGCGGGAGAGCTCACGTCCCTGCATTTCGCATATTGAACTCCCTCGCCGCACACCCGCCCCGCCACATGGAGCTCATATGGGTGCCTTCCCACTCCGGGAGACGGCTCCAAACACGCATCTTACCCTCCCCTTATATACGCTCACGCTATCACCAAGTCCACACAAACCCCTCCTGTATCCTCTGGCACCACCCCAAAGCAACTCTTGATCATATTATTTTCCTCTGCCCAGCGGGTCCTCCCCCGCGGGGCTTGGAGCACCTTACCACTTGGGAGGCTTGGCAGACACTACTGCGCTCCGAAGACCCGGTCAAGCAAGCCATCGCCGCAGGCCGGGCTGCCAGCGTCATGAGCCTCCGGGACATGAACGTTTGAGCGCAGTGGAGCCGTGCGGGGGCCCAAGGACCTGCGCGTCCTAAACTCCTTTGTGTCCATTAAAGTTTGCACCACCACCGCGAGCAATTTTTTTTTTGTGCGTTGCATATAGCGTGGGTGATTCTTAAAAGAGCATACGTTTGGGAACAGCCTATCATGCCAAGAGAACAGTTGCGATAGTTACTTACGGAAAAAAAACTGATTGAGAAAAAAAACTCTCGCTATTGCCGCGTTAATTTCGTTAAAGTAAATGCTCGCGAGACGCTGCCCGCAAATGCAACAGGGGCCTAGACTCGTGCTTGGAACGCTGCGCGTTTGCACCAGCCCAGAGCCACAAACACGCAGCAGACAGAATACGAAACAAACGCTCTCGCAACTCGGCCATAAAACTTGCTTCGCAGGGGCTACATCGCGCGAAACAACAGCCAAGCAGACGGCGCTAGCTACAGCCGCATGATCGCCGCGCGTACTCGTTCCCTCTCCCGATTTCCGCTCTGCTTCGGCTCGGCACCGCGGCAGTCGACGCTCGCACGTTCATGAAATTGGAAGGGTGAACATCGGGAGGCCGAGCGGTATGTTTGCACCAATGCTGGTAGTTACTCTATGCGACGCCACCCTTGTGCTAGGCAAGCTGGGGCCTCCAGGTGGACCCCAGAAGTTGCACTACCACGTGGCAGACATTTTCAAGGTATGTAACACATGCTATATACTACATTGCGTGTAACCTCCCCCGACGGTGTTGCAGAATAAGCGAGAAGCAACGCCATCAACGCTCTATATTATCAAGCGTCTGCAAGCCAGACATGACACAGGCCTTAAATTCGTCACCATACGCTTTCGTAGCTTCTCTCTTAAAAAAAATTTCGTTGGACGGTCTATAGACTGCCCATAGACTTTTGTATATAGAGTCTATAAACTTCCTATAGATAAACGATAGAGAGCAGTCCATAGGCAATATAAATCCCATTTATAGTATATAGACAGTCTATAGGTTTATTTCCATACACTGTTAGTAGACTTTTGTCTGTACACAGTCTATAGATTATGAATAGAGAAAAAGAAACATGTATATAGGAAGGCAATAGAGTCTAGAAGTAGTCTATAGACTGTCTATAGACCATTTTTGTAAAGGCTGGTACTCTACCGCGATGAGGCAGAGATAAAACAAGAAGTTCAGATGGTCGTCGCTTCACTGAAGCGTATTGATGGGAAAGTACAGTGCGACTGCGTCACGTTCAGTGCGCCCGACTATCGTTTAAGTGACGTTATTTTGTTGTCTATTCTTGTTTGTAAGCGGGAGCTGCTTTCACTTTATTGCATCTGTTTGTTTCTTTTTGTGCTGCTCCAAAACATAGCTTAACGTGGCTTTATTTGGTGCACAATTTGTCGGCTTCAAAGAGATGTTCGGTGCTTTCGGAGATTTGCCGATAAATGTAGAAGTAAGAACCTTCATCAAGTTCACCAGAGCTTTCTATGATCAAAAGTGACTCTATGCAGATTTCAAGGTAAGATATATTTGACTGTGTTGGTGGACAGAATTTACTGGCATCCCGATTGATCTTGGACGTTCGCTGGCGCCAATTTGCATACTATATTTATCTCTCAGATTTATTTATTGCGCAGTTTTTTTTTTACTATTTGAGAAACTTCAGAACGTTGACCACAATATACCACAGTAACATTTACAATAAATGTTTTCGCCACTGAGTTTTAATGGCAGTTGTAATAAGTGGCGTCCGAAAAAAAATAGCCGTGGTTTAGCTTTGGTGAAACCTGGTGAATAGTGAAAGAAACCTACGACTCTGCGTCGCTGGTTAGACGTACCGTCTGAAGTACTTTCTGCTGTTTCTTCGCAGTAGCACTCTTCCGTCGTTTCTCGACGCGTGTGGCACGTTCTTCTTCTGTCTGTTCGGCACTGCGTTTCTTCCTATAGCCTCATTGAAACGTTGAAGCTGCACTTTCCGGCGCTCTATCGCGGCAAGATGTTCTTCCTTCTCCATCGCGAAACCGGTTTCTACCCATCATCGGCTCGCCGTTGGTATATATAAACAGCTGTCCATTGACGTCACAGACGGTGGCTCCGACCCCGTTGCCAAGCAGAGCATCTATCTCCATGACTTATGCGCTTGTTTACTCAAATTCCTTTTATATGACGTCACCGTCATACAGTATCGCAAATTGTTCCAGCTCTTCAACCTTTGACATTGACCTTTACTTTGACCTTGACCTTCGAGAGATTTGGGGGTGGCCCACTATCTTGGTTTGGCATATATGCGCCACCATGTCCTAAGTGACTTTTCTTCATGGCCTACGTGACTTTGCTCCACGGATGGACTTTAAAGCTTTTCAAGGCCACAAACGGAACTACACTACCCTCTTGAAAACCTGGTGTAGTGAAGCTTTCGTTTCAAGACCTTGACCTTGACCTTCGAGTGATTTGGAGGGTTTCCCACAATCTTGGTTTGGCAAATATGCCCCACCATGGCCTAAGTGGCTTTTCTCCATGGCCTACGTGACTTTGCTCCACGGTTTGATTTCTAAAGCTTTTCAAGGCCACAAGCGGAACTACACTACCCTCTTGAAAACCTGGTGTAGTGAAGCTTTCGTTTCAAGACCTTGACCTTGACCTTCGAGAGATTTGGAGGGTTGCCCACAATCTTGGTTTGGCATATATGCGCCGCCATGGCCTACGTGACTTTGCTGCGTGGTTTGACCGCTAAAGCCTTTCAAGGTCATAAACGGAACTATACTACCCTCGTGAAAACCTGGCGTAGTGAAGCTTTCGCTTCAAAAGAAGAACACGCAAACGCTTTTTGACAGGCATTTATTGTCACCATCAGCATCTCTGTCGCATGCAGATATGAAAGTTGAAAGAGGTGTGAAAGGAACCGGGAGAGAGGGAAATAACTTTAATTCGCACCAGTCAAATATTACGAGGAAAATGTTAAGCTTTCAGATGATGCACTGTAAACACAAATACGCCTCTATGCTAGTGATAAAGGGAGTAAACTGCCCTATAACGCACTCTTTATAAAAGGGAGTGCCCTAGAGGACAGCTTACACTTTTTTTACACCTGTCTATCTAGAGTACGTTTTACACATTTCTATTTAGAGGGCAAGCGAAGACGGTCGAATACTGTAAGGGTCCTGCGCTGTCCAGGCATCGCTGCACAACCATGAACTATCGCCGACAGAAACTTGGGCAGCGGCAGTAAAGTCGGAAACATTCGGAACTATGCCAGACGCTTGATGTACCTTCCCTGAGCAAGTTTTGGGGCAGATTCCACTTATGATCTAATAATAATAATAATTGGTTTTTGCGGAAAGGAAATGGCGCAATATCTGTCTCATATATCGTTGGACACATTAACCGCGAAGTAAGGGAAGGGATAAAGGGGGAGTGAAAGAAGAAATCAAGAAAGAGGCGCCGTAGTGGAGGGATCCGGAATGACTTCGACCTCCTGGGGACCTTTAACGTGCACTGACATCGTACAGCACACGGGCGCCTTAGCGTTTTGCCTCCATAAAGACGCAGCCGCCGCGGTCGGGTTCGAACCCGGGAACTCCGGACCAGTAGTCGAGCCCCTAACCACTGAGCCACCGTGGCGGGTCCTTATGATATACGCTGGCGCCGTTTATCGCAGAGAAATTTCAGTTTAAAGTTGTTGCTTTCAACTATTAGTGAAGCCGCTCGTGCTGCGCATCGCAGGTATTCGAAAGCTGGCCTGCCTCCGTGGCCATCTCGGACTCTGACAACGACACGATGTTCGAGTGCTTGGCTGCGAAGCGAACCGAGATCGACCCCGTGGCTAAGACTGCGACGTACCTCTGGGTCCTTCCAGAAACAGACCATTCGCCCCGGTACGAAGTATAGTTTAACAGTTATTTTTATTTTTTCTCCGTCAGTTATTCAGGCCACGTTTCCAGGTTGGTTCTGCGCGGCCATCATTGTCTGCGTCATGACGGGAAGGAGCAGAGGAGAAAAATAAGAGGTACAAAAAGTGCTGAACGACACGCTGCTTGTTTGAAACACTCTTCTCGCTGTTGACGTCATGGAGACAAAGACAGCAGTTGCAGCGGGCCATGCTGGTTGGTTCTCCTCTTCGCCTGTTTACTACCTTGTTTACCGGTAACAAACGAGGTAGTATTTGAAGAACAATATCTCCTTATTGACCGCTCATACAGAAGGTGTGCTTGTTGTGCTACCTAAATCTATGTATCTGTAGAAGGCAATGCCGGATATTTACAAGAATTTCGCGCAATTACTGAAGTGTGACAAGGCAATAAAAAAGTAGCCTTGAAGCCGGTTTAATAGGCGAGGTTGACAGACTAACATGAAGGGACGGAGACAGCTAAGGTGCAAGGGTTGAGAGTTTTCTTTTCGGTAAAAAAAACGATAAGGATGGCATGCCTCTCAGAGCGAGAGTACCCTGGACAGGTGTTGTTCCTATACCTACAGACGGACCTCAGCTTACTAGAAGTAGACGGCCCTTTCGGCGTCAGGAACTACAGAGAAGTAATCGATTTCTTGGCTAAGCAAGGGGATATTCCAGCAGCCAACTTTGCCTTCTCAGTATATATTGAGGAGTTCTTCTATTCCATGCCCAAGGTACAACTTTTGGAAGCCGTTAAAGAGCGTATTGAGAGTTGGGGTATGGTGAGGATTCAGGATGCTGGGCGGGCGGGGGGGGGGGGGCTGCTCTAGCTGAAAGTTTTGTTGTTTCATTAAGGCTTATCTTTCGTCTACGTTCATCTATTTTAATGACAGGTTATACGTCCAAGAAATGGTGTGGCTTAGGTTTCCGCATTGTAACTTTGCCGAGAGAAATATTTTTAGCTCACTGTGAAAAAAGTTGCAACATGTTCGACTGAAGAAGAAATAAAGACGTAAAGTTTTTCAGACATGTTGGTAATTTTATTGATTTTGTTATTGTCGGCAGGGGATGTGAGCAACCGCAGGTTGCTAAAGGTGTTTTGAATATTTTTCGCAATAGTTCTGTTGTATTAAATTTCACTCACAAAGTACCTTCGAAAGGTTATCTTTTGTTTCTGGAAGTATGTGTCAAACTTTGACGCAAGGCACATTTTTTGGGCGTATCAGGCACGCATAAAAAAGAAAAATTTCATTTTAATCCGGGCTGTTCTGAACCAGTCAAGTGAGTTATTGCTAAAGCCTGCCTGCGCGGTGCTCTTGAGAGGTCATGTTTTCAAAAAGTTGCCGAGAGTCTGCAGACGCAAGTGAAGCGGCTGGCAAAGATGGTTTTCCTCGGTGATGGCCGCAGCCTAAAAGAGCCCAGTGATGGTGGACGATTTGTTCTGGCAACGGTGCAGGATAGAAGTCGAATAGCTGTTCCTTACGTACATCAGCTATCGCCTCGGGTGAAAAAGGTTCGAGGCAAGTGAGGCGTGGACGTCTTGTTCACTGCTTCTGAAAAGCTCGTGCGCGTGTACAAGGCGGTGAATGGACAGTAAGAGCCATCGTGCACTACAGTGAAGCACAAATGAAGATATGTGTCCTGCAAAAAAAGCATCATCTACCACATTCCACCTTCCTGCGGGAGGTATTATGTGGGGCAGTCAGGACGCTGCCTGAATGACAGGCTCCGAGAACAGTGCCAACGTGTGCTGCAACACGTGTGCAGCTGGCAGGGGAAACACACAGCTGCAAAGGGAAATCCCCGAGGACTTCCATGTTGGCGAGGAAGGTGATAAATGTGTCAGTAAATTTTCTAACTCTTTGTCATGTAAAGAGCTTGATATCTTGGGTGCAGTCTGCCACGTGCGCAATGAGCAACAGCGTTATTCGCTTCCTGCTATGTCCACCAATATATATATATATATATATATATATATATATATATATATATATATATATATATATATATATATATGTGTGTGTGTGTGTGTGTGTGTGTGTGTGTGTGTGTGTGTGTGTGTGTGTGTGTGTGTGTGTGTGTGTGTGTGTGTGTGTGTGTGTGTGTGTGTGTGTGTGTGTGTGTGTGTACCATTGGGGGCAAAAATAACATCCCCTCCACCTAACCGTCCAAGTAAGCCGTCGCGGTCGCTGAGTGGTTATGGCGCTCGGCTGCTGACCCGAAAGACGCGGGTTCGATCCCGGCCGCGACTGTCGAATTTCGATGGAGGCGAAATTCTAGAGGCCCGTGTACTGTGCGATGTCATTGCACGGTAAAGAGCCCCAGGTGGTCGAAATTTCCGGAGCCCTTCACTACGGCGTCTCTCATAGTCTGAGTCGGTTTGGGACGTTAAACCCATATAAACCAAACCAAACCAAAATCAACCGTCCAGGTTCATGCCTGTGCCACCCTGCGGGGGGGGCGCCGCGTGACACAACGCTTTTGGTGTCAAGGCTGGCGCAGTGGGCCCGGTTCAACACCAGAATGTCGTTGTCAGGCGGCGCACCTACGCAGACTAACATGGGTCGGAAATTGAAGGGAGGGAGGGGGGTGGGTTGTTACCCTTGCCCTAATTGTACCTATCTGCGGTGTAATAACATTTGTTGAGGTTTAGCGCATGTCCTGCCTCGTCCTTTCTTTGTCCTCGTCTGCATGGCTATTCTTTTCTAATATAAACCACTGTAAACCATGTGTTAACCACTGTATACGCTGATGTCCCTAGAAAAGAAACGAAGCATTTAGGCGCAGTTCTGTTCGTGACATTGAGGTCAGTAACTTTCCGCACCGTAATCTTGCCGTTATGCACGGTGCAGGGTAAGTCCGTAGATTGCATTCATCTTATAAATGCGAAAGCATTACCAGGCTTTGTCGACAATGTCGTGTCCTCAAAACGTGTCCGCAGCAGTTGTGAGGAGCTTAGGAGAGGTAGCACCAAACGAATGGTTCTAACCGAAAGAGGATGATCTGAGGTTGATGTCGAAAAAAGAATTATGCCGATAAGTTGATTAGTTAATTAGAGCCAAAAATGTGCCAAAAGTGGGCGGAGCCAGGGCGACGTGTGGCGCCAAATTTGGAAAACCGGAAGTGTGGGTGGAGCCAATGCGTGGCGCCAAATTTGAAACGAAGTGTGGCGCCAAGTTTGAAAACTCAAAATGGGCAATTGATGGAAGATATCCCTCAAGCAGAGAGGTCTCCCTCATATGGGTTCCTGCTCATGAGGGCATTCCGGGGAATGAGGCTGCTCGCAGCTTTGCTCGAGAATTATGCATCCGAGCTGCTCTGGAAGAGCCCCTGAGTGGGAATAAAGACCCTCTCATAACGTATAAAGAAATAACTGAAACACCTAGACTGGATAGGAGAACACTCTCACTTCCGGATAGGTCACTTACTCCAAAGGAGTGCAGGGCCTGGAGGAGGCTTCAGGTCAACAGATTCTTTCCGTACTCTATACTACACGATGAAGATACTGGGGAGCCTGAGCTCTGCAGTAGCTGCCACAGAATGACTTCGCAAAAATCACGTAATTTAGGAGTTTCAGGATTCTCCTGGGGCTAAATCACAAAGCATCCCTCAGACCCTGTCAGATGGGAAAAGCTGATCCGAGCCAAGACTCGGATCAGCAAAACACTCCTCTTCCGTCAGGCGGAGACAGCTTACCACAAGACTCTCTCCATGGTCTCCGGTGCTGAGAGCCGGCCGGGAGGCACCCCCTTCTAATTGCTGCGCCCGACTGTGAGGCCCCATGATGACGGGAATAAAGTTCATTCATTCATTCATTCATGGAACTTAAGTAAGACAAATAATTGTGGTAATTGGAAATTTGGATGAATTTACACCAGTGCTTAATCGAGTAAATGTGAGGAGATGGGACAAGTGCAGCAGAGAGAGGCGACGAATGAAGCAAAGAGAGACAAAAAGGGGCAAAGAAGGGCAATGAAAAGTAAAGAGGGGCGAAGAGAGGGAATGAGAGGCAAAGAGGGGCAAAGAGAGGAAAAGAGGGGCAAAGAGAAACGAGGAGGCATCAGTGCTTTCGCATTCCTCTAGTGCGGGTTACCACACTGACCTCACACGTTTTTAGTGCAAACGACAGGACGAAGGAAAAGACGAAGGTGCTGGTATGATTACTTCACAACAACAGCAACAACTGCTTCGCTCGCGCCTGGTACTCTATCTTCTTTCCTGCCAATTTGCAACACTCCTTGTGAGGTTGAGCCTGCCCAGGCCCGTGGATAAAAATAAAAAAAAATAAAAAAGAGGAATATGATGTCAGAACTCCAGCCAGCCAAACAGTTAGCTCTGCCACAAATAAGCTTCCAAGAAGCTGTGATTATAGTTATTGTACTAAGGAAACAGGGTACAACTTAGAATTGTTTTCAGCGTCGAATTCACGGGGCTGTGGGCCTTTCCGCGTCATGCTTAAACCTTCCGCGTCATGCTTAAAGCAAACATCACTTGACAACGCACTGGCTGAACAAATTTCGTAGCAAAAAATGCTGTACTGGATGCGTTGGTTCTGCCTCAGAGCATTGCTTCAATCTTCGGGTATCTGCAGGCAAGAAGTCCGCTTTTATGTCAGGCCGGGAGCGAGACCTGGAACGATGGACATGACCGTCAACGATGGTAAGCGGTTGGTGTTCGGTATTCCTGAGGTTCGGAAACCGAGCAACAAATATGCACCAAGTATAGAACCTATATTCATGCGACATCATTTCCGCGGCAGGCATATTCAGGATACCATGGCGGCGCAACAATTGTCACCTTAAGCATACCTTGTACCGTGATCAGAGTACGGGGATCCCGCCCGCCGTAACTGCGCATGTGCAGATCGCCTAGAGGCCGCCAGATGGCGCCAGGTGCCTGTAAGCTGTGCGCAAACCTTCCGCATCGGGACCAATCCGCGCATGCTTACTGCCGGTGGGCGGGATTGCGGTACTGCGGTCACGGTAACAGTAGACACCTGTAACATACCGTGTACCGTGTTGCCGTTAGCGTGACCGGAGTTCCCGAATCCCGCCCACCGGCAGTAAGCATGCTCTGATTGGACCCGATGCGGAAAGCTTGTGCGCAGCTGCCGGGTACCTGGCGCCATCTGGCGGGCTCTAGGCGATCTGCAAATGCGCAGTGACTGCGCGCGGCCTGCCGGTGCTCCTGTCACGGTAACGGTAACACGGTACGCTAAAGGTGCCTAGTAGCACAGTACACGGTATGCTAAATTGTCCAATATGGCGGTAACATCACGTTACGGCCACGTAAGAGGGCTAATCCAACTCGAAAAATTCGATAATGAGTTCCGCCCCTAGATATAGGGAGGGGGTGAATTTTATATTAGCGACTTGTAGTTCATGTTTTGTGGGAGCCAAGGTGGTGAATGGGGCCAAACGTACTTGCACCCCCACCCCCCTTCAAAGATAGACGGCTGACCGTATAAATATATGAGTCATTCCAGTACAGAATACAGAGGCCTCAGAAACGATGGACTCTGCACTCTGTACTCTGAGTAAATCACTTTGCATGAAGAACTGCATGTAGTTGAGCGCGCGCGTAAGTATATCGTCTGGGTTCCTGAGTTATCTTCCCTCAATTGTAGATCCGACACCGAGAGAGGGCGTTGTCTACTACCTGGACGAACAGTGCGTCATAATGGACCTGGAGTACCATGGACACCGTAAGTCGCTGTGGTTGGCTGGTCAAGGAGTCGCTCAGTAATATCTAAGCAGAGCAAGGCAGAGGGTGCTGAAACAGAGCGGATGAGTGCAGTGTTAGCAGCTGTGATAGAACGAAAAACGAGCGCTATGAATTGAGAGTGCGTTCTGAAAACACATGGGAGCAAGGCGGTGTGTATGTACAAGAACTACAAAGGCATGTCACAAACAGTTTGGCATCACAGCGACTAGAAGCATGGCTTCTCGATGACTGGACAGCGGCTCTGTTGTTGAAGGTGCGAAAAAGTATTAGTATTATTATTATTATTAATATTATTATTATTATTCCACGCCAAATTACACAAACTTTGCGTTCGAATATATATGATTTCTTTAAAGAAATTGTGGTATTTCTCTGCTAAACTTTCTCCGAACTTGTTTTCGTGAACAAGTTTTTTCTCTTGACAAGGCCGCTGTTTTTAATTCCCAAATGGTCGCAAATAGCCAAATGAAAAAAATTCGAAATAAACTTTTCCACGCATGAGCATGCAACTTTCTGATTTGAACAAAATACATTGCGCTTTTACGTATATATTGACTTTAAAACAATTTGTTTTAACTTTCGAAAAATATGAAGCTTTCGAAAAAGTGCAAAATCTTGACGCTTCGAAAATTTTTAATCATTTTTATGTTCCCCCAGTGGTCATTCGAACCATACTTTTTTTCAGATTCTGCAGAGGCTAAACGAGCCGATAGAAATGTTTTGGGACACAGGCAATGTGTACAATGCCAGATATATGCTCTAAAGTAAAAAAAAACGGCTTTTTTCGGCATTTTCAGCCACCGATTTTGTAGTAAGGTGGTCTGAGTAAAAACTGCTGGAGTATGGCACCTGTTCTAAAATTGCAAAATAATTTGTTCGCTTCCACTAAAAAAAGAGTGTTCCGATTGGATTGCATTGGATTTGAGACCATTTATTCGCCGGCGTTTATCGCTAGATGGCCGAACTTCGTGGAATGAATTCGTTTCAGTGGTACGTACTTCTTTTTATGTTTTTTTTGACAAACACTGCTCTGTGCAAAGGACGGCTGAATATGACGCAAAAAGGAATTTTTAAAAACCTTTACTTTTTGGGAGGACATAGTGCACCTTCTTTTTTCCGTACACCAGATGCCAACTTTCCATTTTATGCTGCAGGCCCCATGGTCAGTAATACATTCTTCCGTTCTTCCTCTTCTGTGAATAATACGCAGAATTGGTGCTCCTTGCTGGCGGACCCACGTGATGTTCAAGAGTCAGCCTACGTTGTCTTCGTCTGTACTTGAGAGGATTTCATGCAAGTTGCCTCGGCAGGCTCTTGAAGAAAAAAAATGGCTGTTCTTTAACTAAGTTATTCCAAACGAGCCGAGCGAAATACCGGCCTCCACCGCTTCGCAGAGTCGAGCCCCCAACGGCTCCGATTGAAGCGACCGCGGCGAGGATAATCACGTGGTCATGTCACGTGGTACGGAGGCGGTTCGGCGGAGGAGAGCGGCGCAGCTGGAGCTTGGCTCCAGCTATGGCCAGTCACGTGGTGTGATGTCAGGGGTATGAAGCTTGGCTCAAGGTCAAAGTGAAACCTTGTTGACCTTGAAAGGTGCAGCTCGGAGAGTAGAGCTTTGACGGGAGGGAATAGTGATTCACTGTCCTGTAGGCGGTTTTCTGTTGGGATAAAACAGAGGAGTCATTATATTTTATAGCTGTTAATACCTTGGGTGAAAATTGAGCGCGGGCGATATATCCAGCTCACTTGACCACTCGCACATCACGTGATTTTTTTCTGAGTGGTTATTAACAATTCCTGACGTCATCACCAAGCCTTCAAGCTGGGAACTTCGTAAACCCGGTCTGGGCTTATCATATTAAGACTGGTGATAGAAAAAACGATAACTGTCTGATATCTCGGCGGAAAGCCGAACCGCGCCGTAAGGGAATGGATAAAGGGGGGACTGAGAGAAGGAAGAAAGAAAGAGGTGCCGTAGTGGAGGGCTCCGGAATAATTTCCACCACTTTGGGATCTTTAACGTGCAATGACACCGGACAGCACACCGGTGCTTTTTCGTTTCACCTCCACCGGAAGCTGGCCACCGCGGTCGGATTCGAACCCAGGTACTCGGGATCAGTAGACGAGTGCCTTAACCACTGAGCCACCACGGCGGGTGCCGCAGCTTGCTCTTAATCCCTTTCGTGCGTTGAAATAAGATTATCTGCAGGTGAGAGCTAGAGCAGTAGCCGGATTGCTATTGGCATCTTTGCCTCTGGAGTGCGCATGCAGGGCCGCTTCTTGGCTTACAAAGAGCGAACTCATGCAAAACGTGCTCTTTGCTCATCATAGCATGATAAGGAAATGCCATTACTAGAGACAGGGAAAGCAGCGCCGATTAAGACTTCATGCTATTGTTTGTTCTGGCGACCTTTTCTAGGCTGCGCCGGCCAAAATGGCAGATGTTGAAATAAATGTCTCAGGGAACACAACAACAACGTCCCTGGAGTTGTCTCTGGACACCTACACTGTAAAAACAAACCGTCATTTTGACGGCCACCTTTTTATCTATTTTGACGAGCCGCCGGCGTCAAACGGGAAAGACGGAGACTTCGCCGTGAACGAGCGGGCGAGGAGAAAGAGACGGAGAGCGCAACACAAAAACGAGAAACTCTATTGGCTGGCGCGTAGGGGTACGTCATGTGAGACGTCGTTCAACGCGCGCTTCCGGCCCCCGCGGCCGCTGTCAAGGAAGGAGTCCGGTTGTCGTGGTTCCCTCTCGCTTTTCTTTGTGCGCGCTGCTTCTGCCCCGGTGTGAGTTCTGTTTTTGCGCCATTTTGCCTTTTTGTGTGTGGCGCGTTGGAAGACCGCGAAGACGCAATCAAGGAACGTATGGGCTGCAGCCGAAAATCAACTGCAGCGGGTAAAGGTAAGTGTTCTGCTTATATGCTTCGTTCGTGCAGTACGCGTTCTGTGAGGCACATAGCTACGAGGAGCACGCTAGTTCTCACGCGTAATGTATACACGCGCCGATGGCCGTGGGCCCGAGATTGCCGTTTAGAGACGTGCTTCTACGTAAAGCGGAAACCACACAACCGCGATTTTTCGCGCGTGGTCCTTCGTGCGTGAATCGCGGCCTCATGGTTCAGCCACGTGCAGCGATTTTCAGGGGCTGCGTGCGCCCACGTGTAAAAAAAAAAAAACTTCCTGTGAGGAACACTGAAGCGTACAAAGAGCATTGGCGCACGTTAATTGAAGAAAGTCGTTTATAGTATCTCTATCATGCGCCCACATACAATCGCGATCGAGCCTGACTTTCGGGTACGATTACTGCTACGCGGGCCAAGGATCGAAATCGAGTTGGTCGAGCTCTAGCGCGCCATGCGCCTCTGTTTAATGCAGAACACCTTATGAATGGGCTTAATGGGCAGTAAAAATAGTCGTAAAAACCATTTTTTACATTTTCAGTTGTAATTCAGGCCAAAACATGTGCTATGACTACCATGCTGGCCATCTGCAGCTCCCTTGAATTCACGGTGTCGGCACTAGGTTCGTAAAAGTATTCGTCAATAAAAAGCAGACTACTTTTCGTGCACTGATCAGCTTTTTTCTGTTTTATCTCTTACGCTCTCTCTTTTTTGTTGTTCCTCGGTTCCTGGCACACCGAGCCCCATACGTCGGTGTCCGGTGGCGATGGGGCAGCTCAGTGTTTAGTTCGTGTACTGATAGTGTGCAGTTTCATTCTTGTGTATAGCATTAAGATATGGGCCTAATTATTTCAGCAATAGTTATTTCCAAATAAATTCTGTTCATTTTTATAGCTTATTGCCTATAAGCCTCAAACAAGGGCCAAAAATTTCTTTCGACTGGTGTATCCATTAGCTGGGAATTATTGAACCAAGTAAATTTGTAGTCTTGTAATTTTATACCGCATTTTCATCCATTTCTGCTGCAATGATACTGTACCCGAGGTGTAGACAGTGCCTTGATGACAGCAGGATCGTTGGAAGTATGGTTATGATTTATTATTGAGATGCGTGTAACTGATCACTGATGTTTTCTCTGGAGTCTAATAACATGTGGCTTGTGAATTCCCAGCATGCAGCTGAAGGGGGGCTGGAAGGACTGCCAACAACACCGCACCTTGCTGCGATTGGTGCGTATCTGTCATTTATAGAACTTTGGCTCAAAACATGGCTTGTACAGTGTATTTTATTATTCTACGATGTAACCTGATTTTGTGTAACTTCACTCTACTTAGTAGGACATATTCAAAACTTAGGAATGAGGCTAGCCCTGGATGAAAGGCTTAATTGCTGCTTCATCTTATGTATGTGCAGTTTGTTTAATAATTAAACATGATAACAATGTGCAAGTTTGGCCAGTAGTTTTCCATTCTTATTAGAGTGTACAAAAAATTTGGAACTCAGTAGCAGTACTGTTGATAATTGGGGAGGGTGATAAGGTGATATGCCAGAGTTCATCGAGACTAATGTGCGGCCTTTTGACTTGCCAAAAGCATGACGTTTTGCTAGAAAGCATGAACGAAGCTGAGCTTGGGTTTTCTCATCAATGTCATGGCAGGCTAGGTACAAAATGGAGGGCCTTTGAAAAGTTGCCTCGGTGCTTGCCCAAGTTTCGTTACCTCATCACTATTCCCCATTATTTAAAAAAAAAAGAAATATTCTGTCGACAAAGTTAATTCTTTTTTGTCGTGCAATATTTGTAAAGCTTTTTCCATAAACAAGTTCTATGTAGTATGTTTACATGAAGCAAGCATCTTCAACAGATATAATTAGTGGCGTGTAAAGCACTGATAAGGGAGGGCATGTTGCATGTGTCTGTCTACTGCCAGGGTACCATAAGGCCTAGCAACAAGACCCAGTATGGCTTTTTACGAGTACATTTGAATTCGGCTTCTCTCAGTGGACACATTGAATGCCATAGAGTTACTCGAATTATTAGATCACCCCTTTAGTGGGTAGTGTTTACGTGTGACTATTTTTTTTCCTTGCAGGATCAAGCAAGGGGGACATAAAGAAGATCATCGTTGCAGTGGATTCTGTAGAATTCATTTCTACAAGAAGTCTTGAGAAGGCCATGGGCCTCCTCCTTGGTGCCTTCTTTGTGTTCAACGTTGCGTACCCTCCCGACTGCCCCCTCACCATGGAGTTTTTGCAGAGGTAAATGAGTGAATGTGGATGATGCGTTTGATAAGCAATCGGAATCTGAGGCAATAGTGTGAGCAGCAGGCTTCTTTTTCCTGAGGAAAGGCACTCGCCCTCCTTAGCCAGTGCCTGCAAGTGATCAGTTCTGCCCTGTTCCCCTGAAATTCTGATGTCGTCACATACATTCCTCTCGTGCATTTCTTCGTTCTCTGGCACAGCACCGTGTTGCTTTTTTGGCACAGCTGTATGGTGATTTGCCAGTCACAGGTGTCTTTAGAAAGTAGAATGGCAAGATTATTGACATAGTGCTGCTTGCCAGCAGTACATGCTGACAAGCCTTGCACATTGGCTAGCTCTGGCAATTGCGAGATGAAGGTCGGACTTTTGATTTAAAATTGCACCCAGTTCTGGTACTCTGACACTTGCAGAACTGCGGATTTGATCATTGTCATGTGATGAATGCACCAGCCTGGCAGTTTGCATTGCCTAAACTTGGTCACGTGTCCTGTGAGTGCATCTAGATAACACTTTTCGGTGTTTTGCTTATTTTTTTGGTTGGCTACTGCAAGAAAGGGGCTAGGACGAAGAACCAGATAGGACAGGCGCTACTGTCAATTATTGCTAAATGTAATGTGTGCAGCACTTTTATAAGTACCGACGTCAGGAAAAATAGGAGCGAGGATTAAGTGTAAATGCAGTTCTTTTAAGTCGCTCTACTATGTATCGTGTCCACTGGCTAATGTCCTAGTGCAACATTACAGTGTGTCTGACTATGGGTTGCGTCCACACATGTGGCACTAAGTTGCCGGATGCCTGTCTGCACTATTACAGGCCTCAGGTTCCCTTGTTACCATTGATGCAGTGCTCGCTCTAGCCTGTGTACAATCAGCCCCGAGAAAGTAGAGCTCTCTACCTCACCTTCTGGGCACTCAACAAACCTTTTGCAATGATGAATGTCAGTTTTTTCATTTTGCATTGAAACGGGAGACGTGACACATAGGCAGGACAGCTTCACAGGTACTCTCACAACCATTACATGGCACTTTCCCCTTTCACCTGGTGATCTTTTAGGGGCTGGCAGGGTTATTAGCCCCTTTCAAAAAAATTATGCTGTGATCCCATATTTGTCCAGAATTGCTCAGTACTTGAAATGGACAGGTGAAAGAGCCATTGTAAAGTCTGCTATGTCGGCACCTGAGAAGTTGGCCACCCTTTGTGTCAAAAGTTGCAGTGTAAAAGAAAAAAAATTAAGACATTCATCATCGTGACAGGTTTGTTGATTGCTCAGAAGTTTTCAGGTGTGAAATTCCGCTTATTTGTTGCCAAGGGCACAGAAATTAGAATGAGCATTGTGCAAATGGTAAGATGATGAGGCATGATAATGAGGCTGTAAATGTATGCATGGTTGCCACATGTGCAATTGCAGCCTATACCTGGACATCAGGGTGTTACATCAATACTGACCTATGTTTGCGGCTGACAGCAGAAAACACTGAAATGCAGCAAAATGCTCTTGCATAGTTATGGTTTCTAGACTCTGTGCATGGTCCCTGTACATGATGAGCACCTATTGTTACTAGAAATACTATACGGTGTGTATGTGCAATTGTGGGCTGTTTTTACGAGTTATAATAATGGTTACATTTAGGTACATAATCTATTGTTAGTGCATGTATATGTAGCTATTTAAGCGCACTACTAATGTGCTCACATTTGTTGCTACCTGATTTTAATCTCGTCTCTTCATTTCGTAATACTGTGTGTTGCAGAAGGTAGTGCAGTTCACACATTCATGGCATTTCACGCGTGTAGGCAGAGTATGTGATTGGCACAGTTTATGGAGCATGGATTTATTCTATCCTCGTTTTGTTTCCAGGTACCTTGGGCAGATCAACCCAACGAAAGGGCGCGGCAAAGGCAGGGCCTGCGGAATCGCACCAAAGTTGCTGAGCCTGCTGCAGGCACTTTAATTTATGAATAAATGTGCAAGTAGAAATGTAAATTTGTTTTTGTTGCATGGTTTATGAGGTACTGCCCACTGCAAATGACTCTCATGTGGTCAGGTTCACTACACTACATATTGACACAGAATTATGTTGAGACTTGTCGTGTTGGGCCATCATACTGACAACACAGTTGCATTTCATGTTGACAAGCCAAATTTTGGAATGGTTAAAAGCATAGTCATTTCTAAATTACAGCCTGCTATTACCTTGATGGCCAAATGCTGTACTGACAGTTATAGATAATTTCAAATTTGCAAAAAGTCTTGAAGTCATAAAAACAGTTTTAAAATTGACAGCTTGCCATCGCAGACAATCAGTGGTATAATTACAGATTGGCTATATTTTCAAATCGATAAAAAAGACATCGAAGTCAGGAAAAAACATTGTCATTTAGAAATGACAGCTTGCTGTAACTGTTACGGTCAAATGCAATCAAATTGACAGTTTGGCTGTATTTCACATTGACAAGAAAAACATCAAAATGATGGAAAAACTGTCATTTAGAAATGATGTTCTGCTGTCACTTTGATGGTCAAATGTCATCAAATTGACGGTTCAGTTGTATTTCAGATTGACAAGAAAGACGTCAAAATGACGGAAAAACTGTCATTTAGAAATGATGTTCTGCTGTCACTTTGATGGTCAAATGTCATCAAATTGACGGTTCAGTTGTATTTCAGATCGACAAGAAAGACGTCAAAATGATGGAAAAACTGTCATTTAGAAATGATGTTCTGCCGTCACTTTGATGGTCAAATGTCATCAAATTGACGGTTCGGTTGTATTTCAGATTGACAAGAAAAACATCAAAATGATGAAAAAACACCGTCATTTTAAAATGACTTGGTGCCGTCATTTTAACGGTCAAATGCTTGGAAATAGAGCTGCCAAGGTATTTCCCGTCATTTTGACGGATTTTTTTTTACAGTGTAGGTATAAATTCGAGAGACTGCTAACAGTGTGAAGAACAAAATTCCTTTCTTTGAGCACACCACAATTCTGCGCAAATCCGCCGAGAAGACCACGAGGCAGGTAGTTGCAGCTGGCGAAAATGCAAGGCTTGAAGAGAATTGCGTCAGCACGGCATCTGTGTTCTTAAGCGATAAGGAGAGGTTTTCCTTAGGCCATTGACCAGGTAACTGAGGTTTCAAGGCTGCCGGTTCTTGTGCCAATATTGTCTGCTGAGTTCCTTAGGTGTGCAGAAATGTTGTTTTGATTGTTACGTGGTTTCCTTTTATGCCAAGTTCATCGCCGCTATATAGGATGGGCGTGACATTTCGCCTAGATGTTTGTGTTTTATTTTCTGATTTGTATCGCCGATTTGTATCAATGTAGACGCAGCGGGCGACAATAAGCTGGTTGAAGTGAGCCCTTTGTGGTGTCTTTGTATCCCTTTGCGTTCATTTTTTCTGCGCTGTGGTGAAGTGAATTGCGCCGGTTTTGGTAACATGCAAACAAATAAAATATAAAAGTTTATTCGGGCATACAGAAGAGCCCAGAACACATGCTTCTTTCAAGCTATGAAGCTGAAGAAATAAAGAATGAGGGCACTGTTTTTAAACGGTTCATAATTATCAGGACGAATGGGCATGCACTGGTAAGAAACACCGTAATTGTTTCTTTAATGAAATACGGCGATGATGACAAGAACTACTATCCACTGTATTCCTCAGAACTTTCTTTTTTCGCAATGAACTTGTTCTTGGTATGGTTGCTGGAAGGTTAGTAATCGCCCTCCCCATCCGGGCAGAGATCTCTGCTGTGTTGATTGACGACGACACCACATGCGTCCTTGAACTGGTCGATGCATACTTGGGGCACCGAGTCCTTGAGTTTCCTGAGGGTCCACAGAAGGCACTCTAGAATTGATAAGATGAGAAAAATTGGCAGTGTCTTAACATGGCTAACCCTGCACGCTCGCGACAGCCGTTCTATATATGCCGCACGACCACGTGTCTGTGACGTGGCATCACATGGTCTTATGACAACCCCCAATCAGATGTCATCACTTGGCTTCACAACACCCCATCGAATGTTCTTAAGGTGAAAGGTCAACCCGAAGGCACCCAATGTCAAAGTCAGAAGTTAACTCAAGTTAGAGGTCAAAGGTTAACTAAACGTCATGGGTCAAGGTCAGCGATCAGGGGTTCGACACCATAACTGTACCTCATATGTTCATACACGGCTAACGTGGTTAGGCTTAAGGTCGTTCAAGGTCATTCTCCGGCCTACGCGACGGCTGCTTTAAATAGCTTAGTGAAGCTTTTCGCTTCAAAAGAACATCTTTATTTGAGCACTTAGCCTTCTTAGGACTCAAGAAGAGGGCATAGTTGGGCTGGTTGGTACATGTTGATGGAAACGACTGAACAGCACTAACGCGTGATGGGCCTGTTAGCGCGGTTGAGTAGTTTCCATCGACTTGTTAAAGGGACACTGAGGAGAACTCTATCATTTTTTTTTTGTTAGCAAAATCTGATACTTCGGCATTTCATGGCTTTGTTGCCGCTTGTCCGGGCGCGAAAGGTGCATTTATTTCAAAGAAATTTGGATTCGAAGTTGAGAAAGTTTTTCCCGCCGCTCTGATTCAAACTCGAGAATTCTTATGACGACACGGAGAACTCTTATGGCGTCACGGAACGGAGTGACGTGATACGTGACGTAAACGCAGACTCCGTGATTTCTGACGGCTAGCGGTGCGGTGCGCAACCTTCCTTTGCCAGCCTCGGAGATTCGTGGCTTCCATGAAGTAAGGAAAATTCCTCCAAGGTGGCGCCTCTTGTCCTAGGAAGTCCTAGGAAGTCCTAGGCGCCTCTTGTCCTAGGGGAGCTCCAGCGACTACGTCTGAAGCTAAGTGCCTTTTGGTTTTTGCGCTTGTACATGCTTTCGGGCAGTAGTTTTAAACCGAGTTAAGGGTAGAAAGGCTAGCGGAAGTGTGTGTGCCGAAGGTTTTTGCGTAGAAATTTTGGAAGGCTTTTACCTTGCGTATTGCTGAAAGTTTTTGGTGTAGGATTTTTGGCGGGCGTTTACGTTGCGTAGTGCCGAAGGTTTTTGTGTAGGAATTTTGGTGGGCTTTTACGTTGTGTAGTGCCGAAGGTTTTTTGTGTAGGAATTTTGGCGGGCTTTTACGTTGCGCAGTGCCGAAGGTTTTTGTGCAGGATTTTTAGCGGGCTCTTACGTTGACTAGTGCCGAAGGTTTCTTCTGTAGGAATTTTGGCGGGCTTTTACGTTGCGTAGTGCCGAAGTTTTGTGTAATATTCTTGGCGGGTTTTTACGCATAGGAATTTTGGCGGGCTTTCACAAGGCGTAGTCGGCCGGACGATGGGTCGGCAAGCTAGGAAAGTTAAGGAGGACAAGGACGGGGAGTTAGTACAGTGCCAGGAGTGCGACCGTTGGTGTTACTTAGATGAGACAGGGTTCGGGAGCTTAGCCGAGGCGGGTGAGGCTAGCTTCGTGTGTAAGATGTGCAAGCGGTTTGGGGACGCCGTTCATGCGTTAAAAGGGGAATGGGAAGCTGGGTTTAATGCACTTAATGCGGACCGGCAGGTCGAACGAGAGGATCGGATTAAGCTGCAAGCTCAGGTCGCCGATTTGATTAAAAAGGAGGAGAATAATGCCGCCCTATTGAAGCGAATGGTGGGCGAGATTAAAGAAGAGCGGGAAAAGCGGACCCAGCTAGAAAAACAGGTTGAAGCGCTCAGGTCGCGGCCGGCTGGGCACCCCAGTTCGGAGAAGTGTCAGGTGGAGGACGAGGCTCGTCGATCGTACAGTGCTGTAGTGCAGCGAGCATTGAGTGAGAAAAATGCGAACGAAATGAAAAAGGTTAAAGCGGGCATGGAAACTCGCGACAATAGCGTACAGCGGCAGGAGAGTCAGCTAGGGCGATCCGGAGGCCAACAGATGGAATTAGGAAGCGAACGTTTGGGGCACAGGAGAGTTCTGGCGGTCGGGGACTCGAATGTAGCGAGGGTTGAGGGAGGCGTTCTGACGGCAGTGAAGGCAGACAGGCGGGTGCAGGTGGAGGCTCAGTCGGGAAAGTGCATGGTGGATGCAATGGCCAGAGCCCGGGAGGTGGTGGTGGGTAGCATGGATGGCGAACACCTTGTGGTCATCCATGCTGGTCTTAATGATGTACTGCAGGGGAGGAGCCAGAATCTTGAGACGCAGTTGGAGGTGGGGATGCGTAGGCTTAGAGAGGCCTCTGAGAGTGTGCATGTGACCATATGCACAATCCCAGAGGTCCAGAGGCAGGCTCGCGAAACGGAAAGGAGGGTCGTGGAGACTAATCGGGTAATTAGGCTATTGAGTCGACGACTAAGATACGAGGTGATGGAGGTCAACAGGGAAGTGTACGAGGTTAGGCCCCACCCTTTTGCACAGGATGGCATCCACTACGGTGGTGCCACTGGCAAGAAGGTGGGTAGTAGGATAGGTCGCCAGGCAACAGCTTTTTTGGGGGGACCCAGAGCTCTGAAGGAACCAGTGTAGAGAAGGAAGAATTAAGATCAAACGGACAATGGAACCATAGGGGAAGAAAGAGACGCAAGCGCCAGGGCCAAGTTAATTCAGATATAGGTTTCATTAACATGCAAGGTGGCAGGAATAGACTGAAATGGGAGGAAATAGAAGAACAGTTAAGACAGGAGGAATTAATGGTATATGGTTTAGCGGAAACACATCTTAGAGACATGGAGCAACCACCCTGTAACCCAGACTACGCATGGGAATATTGCAATAGAACAGAGGGCAGCAGAAAGGGAGGTGGAATTGGGGCATTCATTCATAAAAGTATGAATTTTCAAAGGGTTAGACTGGGATGCAGGGAACATTTATGGCTAAAAGGAACAGTGGCAGGCAAGCAAACACTCCTTGGCTTTGTATACCTGTGGACAGGGGTTAATGCCAAAGAGGAAAACAGGAAAATGTTAGAATGTATTGCAAGCGACATTGATGAGCTAGGAGGACAGGGCGAGATAATTATATTAGGCGACATGAATGCACACATAGAAGACCTGGATGGGTACACGGATTCGACAGGAAGCATGCTGCAGGACATGTGTGACAGGCGTGATTTAGTTGTATGCAACAGCACCGAGAAGTGTGAAGGGCTCATAACATGGGAGGCGGGGAGTCTGCACTCGACGATAGATTATGCACTAATGTCACAGAGGATGTATAACAGATTAGGGGTAATGAGCATAGATGAAGATGGTTCCAGAAGTCTAGGTAGTGACCACAAGCGTATCAAGTTGAGCTTCAGAAGAAAAAGCAATGTAGGACTGAATCAAGATAAACAATCAGGGGGAAATTTTTTACTCAGAAAAGCAATTGGAAGTAGCAGCCAAACAAATCGAGAAAGTAATTTTTGAGGATAGTGAAACAGAATGGACTTATACCAAATTAACTCGATTACTGGAGCTAGAGCTAGCTAAGGTGGGAGTAAAGCTAAAAGGAAAAAGATGCAAACCCAAGAGTTGGTGGGATGAGGAGGTCAAGAGGGCAATAGAAAAGCGCAAGGAAGCATCCAGGGAACACAGATATTCCAAGAAGAGGGGGGAACCAAAACCCGAAGTAGACAGAAAATGGGATACCTTCATAAAGTGTAGAAGGGGCGCATCCTATTTGATTAATGAGAAAATTAGAAGAAAGGGTGCCCAATGGATGTCAAAAGTAAATAAAAAGGATAGAAAAGCAGCCCAAAAATTCTGGAAACATCTAAATGCAATGAGTAATAAAACTAGGATAGAACAAAGGTTTATTGTTACAGATGAGGGTATTCGACTAGAAGGGGATGAAGCAATAAAACACATAGGAACAAGGATGACGGAAAAATTTTCAGAAAAGCACGTGGTACATAATTTATCGAAGGAGGATAGACCGGTTACAGCAATAGCTTCACTTGAGCAAGGAGAGTGGGAAAGGGCAGAGAAGAAGGTTCCTAGTGGCACATCAACAGGACCAGATGGTATCCCGATTATGTTGATAAAGAAGTTAGGACCAAAATCCAAGCAAACATTAATACAGGTAGTGAACAAAATGATAGTGGATGAGAAAGTCCCCGATGAATGGCGATTAAGTAGAATGAACATGATATATAAGGGAAAGGGGGACAAAGCAGACGTAAGTAACTATCGCCCCATAACAGTGACGTCTGTGGTTTACAGGGTGGTGATGCAAATTATAAAGGATAGACTGCAGGCTTGGGTGGAGAACGAGGGGGTGCTAGGGGAACTACAGAATGGGTTCCGGAAACAAAGGAGGTTGGAGGACAATCTATTTTCATTGACACAGTGTATAGAAATTGCGGAAAAGGAACATAGGCCCTTATTGCTAGCATTTCTGGATATTAGGGGAGCCGATGACAACGTTACTCAGGAGCATTTGTGGGACATATTGGGCACATTGGATGTGGAAAATGGAGTAATTAATCTTTTAAAAGATATATATAGAGGTAACAGAGTGCTCATAAAATGGGAAAAAAATGTATCAGGGCCTGTAGAGATACAGCGGGGGCTTAGACAAGGATGTCCTCTGTCCCCTTTGTTGTTCATGTTGTACCTGCAAGGTTTGGAGGCCAAGCTAGAGGGGAGCGGACTAGGTTTCAACCTATCTTTTTTCAAGCAAGGGGAATTGATTAAACAGACATTACCGGGACTAATATATGCGGACGATATAGTGATAATGGCTGACAACAAGGAAGACCTGCAGAAGTTGTTAGACATATGCAGTACAGAGGGAGATAGATTAGGCTTCAAGTATAGTAAGGAAAAATCTGCAGTCATGACATTTAATGAAGAGGGCGGCGAGCATAGAATACAGGAGTTCGTGCTAAAGGTAGTGAATGAGTACAAGTATCTTGGGGTGTGGATAAATAACAGTGTTGAGTATCTGACAGAGCATGAAAAATATGTAATGAATAAAGCTAGTAGGAATGCAGCTGTCATGAAAAATAGGGCACTGTGGAATTACAATAGGTATGAGGTGGTAAGAGGGATCTGGAAAGGGGTGATGGTCCCTAGCCTGACCTTCGGGAATGCGGTCCTGTGTATGAGGCCAGATGTTCAAGCAAGGCTGGAAATTAGGCAACGGGGAGTAGGGAGGTTAGCTTTGGGAGCACATGGCAATACACCAAATCAGGGGGTACAGGGTGATATGGGATGGGCGTCTTTCGAGAGCAGAGAGGCTAGCAGTAAGATAGCATTTGAGGAACGATTGAGAAGGATGGAGGAAAAGCGGTGGGCTAGGAAAGTTTTCAGATACCTGTATATAAAGAATGTTCACACGAAATGGAGAAAGCGAACTAGAAAATTGACAAGCAAATATCTGGACAGCAGTAAGGGGGCAAATCAGCAATTATCGGTTAAGAAAAAGGTTAAAGGAACAGAGAGAGCTTTGTGGAAAACAGGGATGCTGACGAAATCGGCACTAGAAACATACCGGACCTTTAAACAGGAAATTGTCAAAGAAAATATCTATGATAATTGTAGGGGAAGTTCTTTGTTGTTTGAGGCCAGGACTGGAGTTTTGCGGACTAAGAAGTATAGAGTCAGGTACCAGGAGATAGACACTTTGTGCATTGCGTGCGGAGAGGAGGAGGAAACGGCTGAAGACTTGATACTTTTCTGTAAAGGGCTTCACCCTACAGTGGAAGGCAGCGGGGCTGACTTACCCAAGGCATTGGGGTTTAGGGATAGTGAAGGGAAAGTGGATTTTAAGAGGTTAGAAGTAACCAAGCGAAGGTTATCTGATTGGTGGCAAAAAGCAAGACAGGAGTAAAATTTCACAAGACATGGCTAGGTGGCTTGAGCCACCGCCCGATGTAAAGGGTTCAGCCGTATCCATCCATCCATCCATCCAGTCATCACGCTTGTACTTGCGAGATTGGCCTGTGGTGGCGACACCTGTATTTTGGTTCTTGCTATTTTCTACATTACAAGAGTTTTGTTTTCAGTAAGAGTGCGTTTTTGTGATCAGGAGCTGCTATTCTATCGATACAAGCCAACTTCAATTTCTCCTCAGTGTCCCTTTAAGACATCGCTGTATAGCGCTAACCTAACTTATTACAGCTTGCTCGTAAGTTTATAGAAACTCGCTAATGAGGCAGTTCGCTTTCAAAATAGGATAGATTAAGGCCTAAATTTGGGAAAGCGGCTCAATGAAGCTCAACTGAACAGGCCGGTTGCGCCAAATTGCATGAGCAGTGTAAGCAGCCACTACTAACTTGCCGCAGGCGGCCCGAGATGTAATAAATACCAGTATATGTACGGATCGAAGGCGCATCAATGCATTTGAAAGAATCAATGCATTCAGTTTCTTCGACAAAACAATGCAGGCTAAGTCCTTCATGGAAAATTATTCACATTTACTCTGTCCTTTTGGGTTAATCTGCTTACGAGCTGAATTTGCAAGAAATGCGTTGGAATGTGTCCACTGATGAAAAAATACAACAAATCTTCCAAACAATACAAACGATGTCTACTCTTACAAAGATTTCTTTACAGAATATAAACAATGTCTACAGGCTTCTGTCTATAAAGTGTATAGACTTCCTGTAGACAAACCACAGAGAGCAATCTGTAGTCAACACAAATTCTGTACTACAGTCTGTAGACAATCTATAGATTTATGACCATACATTTTAGTAGACTTTTGTTAATATACAGTCTATAGACTATGAATAGACAAAAACAGGAAAGCAAAAGAGTTCAAACGAAGTCTACAGGCTGTCTATAGATCATTTTTGTAATGGTAATGCCGTCAATAGCACCCATTTGAGCGCGCCTGAGCATGCTTCAAGTTGATGTTCGTCAGGTCATAGTGGTAAAAAGAGAACCAGAACCGATCGACACTAACGGAGGCTGCAAGTATTTAAAAGGAATGGAAGATCACTGAAACCATGTACATTACATTTTGCGTCTATGGAATCTCCGTGACCAAAATATTGCCTCAATAAATATTAGCGCCTGCGAATGACCGATTACCTCAGGGGTGTGCTCTGATCGACCGCAGTGATTTGGCTGGCTGCGTGATTTACGTGACGAGTGTTTTTGCCCACGCGCGAACGTGTTAAAATTGTGGCAGTTGATGTTATCCCCGTATACACATGTGCAGCAGAGTGTGAGGCAACAGAACTCAATGACGGCCGAGTTGGAACGTATTCGTGATGTCCTGTGAGCGCAAACTTTACATAAACTTTACAGCGCGGACTTTCTTCGTCTGCATAAAGTTCAGCCCACAAAATATCAAGAATGTGAGGCGTTTCCCTTTCCACCCATTCTTGTGGCGCCGACATGGCGGATGTCGTGGCAATGCAATTTGTTATTCGGCTTCGTTCTTGATCCTGTGAATGTTTTTCGATCTTAGTGACCTCTGTACACGGCCTTTTTTACAGATCGCCTCGATCGAACTGCGGCCACCACAGCCGCCACTTCGGCCTGCGCATCTATGCTTAATAGCTGGACGCTGTGGCCACCGACCCACCATCGCAATCTCTTTGCACACATCACCAGTTTCATTATACGACGGACTGCCTCAAGACCTTCGCAACATAGGGTATCATCAAATGAAAGTAATTGTGTAGGCCTAACCATTGTTTTAGCGGTTTCTTTCGAGATTCTTCTTGGCGGGGGGGCGTGGGGGGGGGGGGGTAGTCGGCACACGTTAGTTTCTGCGCAATCATGATAAAAGAATGCCTTACGATGTCCATTGAACTCCATATCCAGGACGACGCACTGTTCGTCAGAGTAGTAGAACTTGCCCTCCCTGACAGTAGGATCTGAAAGAAGCCGATGTGGTTCGTAAAAAAAGCCTTAGGCACAAAAGAGGATGACCTTCTACACCTTTAGCAGCAGCAGCAGGCGAGTTGGAACATGAAGTAACGTTTTGCTGCAACATAACGTAAAACTCTCCTATATAGTCATTTAAACGAAATACATAATACTTTCATCCTTTCGCTTGCACCGTTTGTCGAGAAACTTTTTCCCCTCATTTTCATCGCACGAAAAAACGCCAATTTTTTTTTAGAAAGTAGAACACATTTTTGCAATAAATTATACATCTGCCTATAAAATGCCGAATACGATGGTTCTCGTATTATATGCATTCCTTATTTTTTCCCCTAAACGTTTTGTTTGGTCATGCATTTTCAGTGAACGCAGTGCAGCCTGATGCAATAATTACTTACTGCGTAAGCTTTCTGCTTAGAGTGGCTTACGAGATTGTGGTGATAACTTTAAAGAAGAGTTGGTAAGGATTCGTGGTGGGCGAACAGCGCAACCAAGGTGGATCAAAGACAAGACAGGCGCTTGTCTTGTCTTTGTCCAGCCTTTGTTGCGCTGTTCGCGCACCATGAACCCAGACGAGCTATAAGCGCTCAAACCACGTGTACTTCGGCTCAAGCACGCTTACAAGTTACACTTCGGGATAGTCAAGACCCGTTGTGCTTGATAATTTTTTAATTTGTTTTCGTTTGAAACTTCGTGGTAGACGTGCTCCCACGTTTTCCTGTGCAACTAATGGAAGCCATTCATTGCTTCATTGGGCTGTACGGGTTGAGAAGCGATTAAATGCAGGCGCATTGATGGTGTCCAGCCATTATCGTCCACGTAAACGCGAAACTTACTGTTTTCTTATAAGCCTTGGCTGAAACCTCAATGCTTAAGGCAACCTCACAGGAAACTCGGATTTGTGTTTTGCGGATCACAAGCAAGACTCGCTAGATACGCGGGCAAAATCGAGCTGCCGTCAAACGCACCAACAACGACGCCTCCAGCACTCCGACACAGGATAGCCAGAACATCCATCGGCGCCGGCCATTACTAGTAGAGATAAAATTGCCCACTCCTGCCACACCAAAGCACCCATCGTTAAGTAAACAGGGCAATAAAACTCAGAATCAACCCAGGACGCCTCCAGAAAAATTTTGTTTGTCAAACACGACATCTCCACAACGGCGCACGTCTTTGTTCAAATGTACAAGACAAATGCTGGCAGGTGTCACCATTACTGGTGACACCTCAGTGAGCTGCACAAAGTCAAGTGCAGTCTTATGTTAGACGTCAGAGCTGCACAAACTTCGTCGGCGTGTGCGGGGTGAAAATAGTTTGGCGCAAGATGATCCCCTGCAGTTATCTCTTGGCGACACGACTTGAAATTGGCGAAATTACTTTCGTAAGCTTGATACAGTAATGGCCCAGTATCGTAAGGAACAGTAAGGAACAGTATCGACTTGACTGCTTTTGGCAAAAAAAAAAATGATATTGTTGCGACTTTCATGCAAGCACTTCAGCGTGGCTTCACTTTTGCCAGCGGAATTTCCTCAGAAGGAGTAATGCCGTCCATTGATGCCTATTCTAAAGACTAAGCTGGTAAATCTAGGTGTCATAAACAGTAACGATACCAGAAATGCCAATAAAACTGCCTGCATCTAATCTGCCAATCGTTTTGAGCCACTCCTTCGGATGAACGCTTGCTGGCTTGTGGAAACGGGACTTACTGGTAAGGAGGAAACTATAGTCAACTCAAAATCGTTCTTGAGGGGCATTCAGCTCTTAGCGATACCCGTAAATATTTAGCAATGTCCGCCTGAAGCTTTGTAAATGACAGTCGACTGTTTTCGAGCCCACTTCTTATATATTTTTTTCTCACTGATTCCTCAGAGCCTCACAACAAGTTTCTAACTGGAACAGGGAAACACATTAATGAACTAACCAATGGGAATGCTGAATGCTTTCACACACTCTTAAAAACTCTCAATAGTATATAAACATATCGCGCGACACTGCTCTTTTAAGCGCAAGCGGTGAGGTAGTGCCGAACAGAAGACAACAAACTTGGGGCTTTTAGAGACAATTATGCTTCAGCCAAGTCAAAACTGATTCTGGTGAACCATAAAAGAGACTACTTTCGACTGTGTTTCTTGCAAGTGGAATTATGGCCCGCAACATACACTGCCTCAGAACTCCCATCAAGATTTTGTACAAGTACTGCTGCTCCATCATTAACTAATCACGCGCACAATCTGGACACATTTCTTATTGTGTAAATATTTTGTGCATATTACTTCTCCCTCTATCCTCTCTTCCTGTCCCCTCACCTCTTTCATTTCATGTCTCCACTCTGCCTGCTATCCTTTATTTCCGCTGCCCCAGCTCAGGTGCTTCAGTATAGATGGCAGATGCCGGGGCTTGCAAAAATCTTATCCTTCCTTTTTGTTATTATTTTAATAAACCACTTACTACTACTGCCGCTCCTCCTCCTGCTAGTGATGGAAATAACGCTCCTTCTACTGTACCTATTGTATTTAAAAATCTCTGAATAGATAACTCCACTGCAGCAGGAAATGAGATGGGCTGCAGGCGTCTAAATCTGGTTTCACACGGCATGCCAGAATACACGTGAATTTTGGCAACTTCCACGAAGAAGCACCTCTGTAGTTTCCTGCATGCATTACGCCTTGCATATCTTGTACGATATGTAAGGCGTCCGATGTTGTCCGATGTTACTGCATCCCTTCGAGAATGGCAAATTTTAACGCGCTAGCGTTAAGGGCCCTCTGTCGCAGAAAAGCCGGCATGGTCGTTGGTGTTGCAACACAATAATTCTCAAGGAAGCAAATCAATTCAAAAATTGAGATAGATTAGCGCTCGAGCATTGGGGCTAGTCACTAAACGTTTTAAAATGGTTTTAATATTCTTCGCAAATTTAGTGCAGTGAAAACTAAAGGACCATTGAATGGCGAGACGAGCTCGACACCCATAGGCCACGAAGGCTCCTTGACCAAAACGGGATAGGGGTGGAGCTACTCAGTGCTTGCGGTATTTAACTTAGTATGGTTTCTTAAACCTGCACTTGTATGTACATATATAAATATGAGCCTGTCAACTATAAATAATTAAAGGTAAATATTGAAAGAGGAAATTCGAATTCTGGGTCTCATTGTACTTGGACGATTGATGCGTGTGTATGCGTGCCATATCGTTTTGCGAGCTCTGATTCGATATGCATGAATTACAGAATATGGTAACATTATGGTATACGGTAACATGTAACAGCAAGTTCGGACAAAAGCTTTGAAAATCAAAAAATTGTAAGATACATTTTCGGTAACTTTGAAGGCAATGGTCCATTCTTCTGATATGTCGCAAAATTTTTCCTTTCAAGCGTTTCCATCGGTCACATCGAACAGTTGAGGCTCCCGTAGAAAACCAATGGGGAACGCTTTTGGTGATAGCAATAACGCTAATAGAAAAAGAATGCAAGGCTGCCGTCGGGTGATCTGCAGATATATTGATTGCTATAATTTAGTATTACATTATATAAAAAACTGAGTTCATAAATGGTTTCCTGTTCAAAAATGCTTTCGTCCAGAATTGATGGGTATGAGTGATCATTAGTGATTGAGTTGAAGTAATTCGAATTGTATGTGGGCGATTTCACTGAAACGATCGGTGTGTATGCGAACGGGGCCCGATAACGCTATCGCTTTCCAGCCTTAGAGGCGAAGCTTAAGCTTCCTCCAGTTTTTCTGCGAAGGTTTTCGAAGCGTCTGACATCACCAGCTCAAATACTTCTTGCTCTTCGGTACACGTTGGAAATGACTAGTTATCTTACCCGACTTCCTTTATCTGCAAAACGTATGGTTTCACTTTCCCGGCAAGGCTATTAAAAGCATACGCACCATCATCGATAGTGAAGGTTATGGTTCCGGGGCCGTCAGCTGTCAAATAAAACGGGACTTCTAGCCTGCAAACATATACAGCAACAAAACCATTATAAACACTTCACAGGAAGGTACCGGAATGTATGATTATAGTTTCCGGTACGTCGACACATGCTGTTTAGCTTGGTTGCACTAATATTCGAAGAACCAGCACCACACTCAGCGACAAACTTATGTGCAAGAGATATAGGATAAAACTCATTCTTGGTGTTATAATTAGAATGACTAGTAATATGACTAGTAATATTGATAATATTGATACTTGAAAACGTACTAGGATTCGCACATTTACTACTTGCACCAGGCTCTACCATTTCTGCAACTGACTTTTCTTCATCACATGCGCATGCGTGGTGAAATCTTCTGTCGAGGCCTTCCTGTATGGTATTCTAGAGGTGGTCTGTGTGGCGTACCTGTGCTTGTAAATCACAAAGGTAGGATGCATGCATCCAAAGCCAGCAGCCGTCTTCGGAATTGAGGACAGCGATTTGGGTTTGACACCGCCTACACCTTCCGAAAAGGGCAGCATTATGCGGTTTAAAGAGGCCAAACTGGTTTCTAAGGGTGAAGGATAACAGCAGGTGATTGCTGTTCTAAACCCCTAGACGAGCTCAATTCAAAGAGTACGCGGTGTTGCAGCTGTTAAATATCCCAGAATCAGCGACGAGTCCAATCATAACAGCGGGCCTTCAGAAGAGTTCTTACGGTGCCGTTGTACGGCACCTTATTCATCATGTTCATGTTCGAACGTTTTCTATGCGGCTCCAGTCGGACAGCGCTGACGGCTACCGAGTAGTTTAAGTAGTATTAATAACAGTAATAAGCCTTTTTGTGATACATGCAACATATATGACACGGGATGCCACCTGTAAAAGTTGTCACTGATGTCAGTTTGGCACAGCACTGCCCCCATCCTATTTAAGAGCATCATAAATGAAAAATGAAGAAACAGGATGTCTCTTTAAAGGGGCCATGAAATGGCGTGTATCGTTTTTGCCAAAAGTAACCGAGCAGCCGCGACGGCAGCGGAAGCGCGCTCTCCGCCGAGCGGCGGCGCTGCGGTTGTCCTTCCTTGGATGAAGAGACGCAAGTATGTGCGGTGAGAACTATTTCGCGCCTTTGGAGGAAAGTCATACTGAGCTGCAGGCTTACATCAGCCAGTTAACACTCGCCGCCGGGGAGCACCGTAGCAGCCCAGGTAATTTGCCCAAAATTGGATATATATTGGCAACTGATGGTTCTACAAGAGAACATTGTGAAACCATCTCTTTCCAGTATTGAGCCAATTATCTGCGCTGCTTGGGCAGCTGCCAGCGCCGAAGATTGCAGCGCCCTCGCTCGGCTGCAAACCCGCTCCGGCCGTCGGCGCGGCTGCTCGGTGACTTTTGGTAAAGACTGTATGCATGTACAAAGCGCACGAGCGATGTATACCATCACTTCTCACCGCGCTGAAAAAAAAAATCCAGATATAGTCGTATACAACTAAGTCTGCAGTGAAGCTCCGCCCACATTTAGGACCGGTGCACAGAATTACTCCCCGACAAAAAAGTAGTCCGTTGTTAAAACTTCTCTTTTCGCCTAAACAAGAAGAAAATCACGAGAAAAAGTTACAAGGTCTAGAATTTAGATACTTGGCTTGTTTAATAAATGAAGCATTAAAAGGATGATGTTTATGTTTATGACTGGCTAGCGGAGTGATACAGCACGGCGCGGAACGTGGCCTTGTGTTAGCAGTTAACTGCGGTTTTTAAAAGTGGTTCCTATCCTGCTATAGCTTCATTCGCAACGAAAAGAAATTGACGCACCTCCTCTTCACGCTGAACTCACACGCGCAAATGCGTAAGAAAAAAAACACAGCCTGCTCCGCCCTGCTCCGCCCAATTCCACGTGACTTGTACACGCCCAGTGACAAGGCTCGCCCAGATTGCCCACTTTGCGTTAGCGGCGTAGGGGCGGCAAAGAGTGCGCAGTGAGGTGTCGCCAATAATCAGTTGCTAGCAGCCATTTTTAATAATTTTGTGTAAATTACGGGGTTGACGTAGAGCCTTCAAGTTTCCCTCGTATACTCAAAGACCACCCCTACAAATTTGTTGCTTTAGAATATGGCCTTCAAAATCAATTCTGGGTCCCTTCGCCGCGGTGGCTCAGTGGTTAGGGCGCTCGACTACTGATCCGGAGTTCCCGGGTTCGAACCCGACCGCGGCGGCTGCGTTTTTATGGAGGAAAAACGCTAAGGCGCCCGTGTGCTGTGCGATTTCAGTGCACGTTAAAGATCCCCAGGTGGTCGAAATTATTCCGGAGCCCTCCACTACAACACCTATTCCTTTCTTCTTTCACTCCCTCCTTTATCCCTTCCCTTACGGCGGGATTCAGGTGTCCAAAGATATATGAGACAAATACTGCGCCATTTCCTTTCCCCAAAAACCAATTTTTATTATTATTATTATTGTCCCTTGAAACAAACACGAACACGAGCCGACATGCGAGACAGATACTGCGCCATTTCGTTCCCCAAAAAACAATTTTCAATTTTCAAAATCGGTTTTGAGGAAAGGAAATGGCCCAGTAACAAAAATAATAATAATTGGTTTTTGGGTAAAGGAAATGGAGCAATAACTGTATCACAGATCACGGTGGACACCCGATCAGCGCCGTAAGGGAAGAGATAAAGGAGGCAGTGAAAGAAGAAAGTAAGGAAGAGGTGCCGTAGTGAAGGGCTCCGGAATAATTTGGACCACCTGGGGATCTTTAACGTGCACTGACACCGCACACCACACGGGCGTCTTAGCGTTTCGCCTCCATCAAAACGCGGCCACAGCGGCCGGATTCGATCTCGTGAACTCTGGTACTGTTGGTTTTAACAACACGGACTCGAGGTGCAAGTGACCATACTTAGGTGAGTCTTCTGTTTCGGGAAAAAGCCACACAAATGTGCCCGTCCTTGCCACGGGATCAATTTCGGTTCGGTTAGCAGCCACACACTCGAAGATGGTGTCGTTGTTCGAGTCCGATATGGCCACAGAGTACGGGAAGTGCGCCATTGCCTGCGAGAGGAAAAAAAAGCTGTATGAGCGCATTTGAACCACTTCCAGAACTGAGGACATTTTTTGTTTTATTATATCACACAATAGATGCAGAATGTTCACGTTGATGTACGCTACTGGATCCTTTGCCGTTAGGTAAGGATCCACTTAATATTGCAAGAACTATCTCACTGATAAGCGTGCGTACTCAACAATTCCGGACAAAAGCATTTTTGAACGGGAAACAGCTCATGGACGTATTTTTTTCATGTATTGTAAAACTTCACTGCAACACTCAATATATCTGCAGATCTCCCGTCGGCAGGCTTGCATTTTTTGTTATTAGCGTTTTTGCTACCGTCCAAAGCGTTCCTCATTAATTTTCTATTATAGTCTTCACTGCTTGATGCGAGCGATGGAAACAATTTAAAAGAAAGATCTTGGTACACATAGGAAGAATGGGCTATTAACTTCAATATTTTCGTAACAGTACCTTACAGTTTTCGAACATTCAAAATTTTTGTCCAAGAATGTTGCGCATGACGTCGACTTGAGCTAACAGCAGGAGCAGCATGCTCGCAAAACTGAACAGCATCGCGAACGCCACCACGTGGACAGTTTTTCATCGAATTGTTCGTTTTAAGGAGCAGCTGATGAGTTTTTTAACGCCTTATTTTCAGTGGGAGGTTGAAATGCCTGTGTTCTGCCCCTACTCAGGAAAGTGGCCTCCTATATACCAGTACTCGGAGTGGATTGCTGGACATTCAGGGCCAGTATATATGCACATGAAGGCGACGGGATTGCTTTCAATGTGTGGTTTATAATAGTCCTTAATGTCGCCGGCAGGAGAACAGCGACAGAAAAAAAAACAATCCCATGCGTACCACACTGACAGCGTCGAGGTAGTTTGATACGGCCACTATTCACAAAAAAGTGAATTTCCAGTGAAACACTCACGACTCTCTCTAGTATGCCGCCAGCCACAACCTATGCAATGTAGCAGGTGTTCGAATAAGGAAAAGTGAAAACTCCGCTAATTCGACAATTTATAATACAAACAGTATATGACATAGCTGTCCAGCTGTGAGTCTGTGACAGAATTCCGTTCTCGTCCTAACACTAGCCAAGCGAATCACAAAGTGTGCACATCCCGGCATTCTCAGTTGGATGAAGCTCACTTGAAGAAATTCGCGCAGACGGTGGCGACTGTTTTCAGTCTCGGTAATATTGAGAAACTTTACGCTCCCCCGTCTTACATGTTTGCTCTTGGGCCTAGGAGATAATTTTACCGAGACTCATGCCGACATGCCGAATCCGAAGTTTTGAAGCCTACAAAAAACACCGCACACACCAGTCACTGTGAAGCTTTTCAGTTCCGTAGCTTCCTGCCTTGAAACCATGAATAGCTGTTCTTGCTGTCTCCATTGGATACGATTAACAATTAACTTTACTTTTGGGATAAGTTTCAAAAAACCCTCTGACAATGAGACACGTTCTCCTTTGTTAATGCTTATGGACCAGAATGACTAAGTTCTGTTAGGTATTCTAGCTCCTCAGGCGGTGCTGTGACTCTTTCAAAGGGCAGCCAAATAACATCGACGACAGCCACTTCACTCACGGCAGAACGGTATCCACATTTTCAAGGTGACCCGTAGTTTTGATCTTTTTTGGTGTTTCTACGAAGACGTAACTACGCTACGTGTGACTACGTCCGATGTGCTCATACATCGGCTTCCTGAAAGCGCGGTAAAGCTTCATCTTCCAGCCACTAGACGTCGCGTTGCAGCGCTGAAATCGGTATCGAAAACTTCACTTTAAGTATTCTGCAACATTTTCTCCCATGAATAGTGAGTTATAGCGAGTCATGACTTCATTTTACGATTGATGACTACGGTATATCTCCCGCTCACCGCCGTTCCCCAGGACCACTCATTCTAAGTTTTGTGTTCCCTACACACGCGCACACGTCATCGCATCTTCCCTCGTTTTTTCGGCAAACAACAAAGTTCTGAAAAGATCTGCCCGAAGAGCCGGTACACCACTACAGTGCGGTGAACTTCAGGACCACCATTGAAAACCTTCTTCTAAGAAGACGCCAAGCCCTGGTTTCTTCCCTGAGGCCGCCCACTCCTCGTGTAGAACCCCGTGAACAAGGGCATTTGAGGAATAAATAAATAAACATACGGTACCCAGAAAGAGTCCACCACGTCACGGTGCAGCTTGCCAGGTCCTCCAGGGGGTCCTAGCTTGGCCTCAGCCAATGAAGCCGCTCCAAAGACGGCAAGGACGAGACATACGACAAGACCCATGACGACTGACTGGCCGCTCGAAAGCAATGAACCGCACGGCGCGGTTAAATCAACGAATGTGTTCTTCCTGCCAGCGGGGGGTTGGAAGCCAGTCGTTTCCCGCCCTGCTTTTTGCGAGGATATACAGCTGTATTGCCACGTATATACAGCTGTATTGGCTGCATTGCCTCCGACTCTTGAAAGCCTCGGGTATATATCTGAGTGACCACTGACAGAAGACTGAATTGAGGACAAATGGACAGCAGAAAATGGACAGCTTATAGAATACGGCCCATAGATCTGCCGGCAGTGATGAAAATATGGCACAGACATCCACGCACATATGTACGTATAGCCACGTCATAAGTTTACAGAGCATGAATTTGACGAATGAATTCAATTTCAGAGCGTCCCTGAGGCATTTCTCGGTATTAGTGGTGCACCAAAGTGTAATTTTTATATTACGAATAAGTAGGCGTACATGTATTCCAAGCTGCCTGCAAAGAGAGAGAGAGGGTTTATTGATAGGAAAGGCAGAGAGGTTGGCCTGAAAAATAAATATCTGGCCTGCTACTCTGCTCTGGGGGACGGGAAGAGGAGATAAAAGAAGATCACGATGGGGGACGATGATGATGGGAGGAGGCAGATGAAAAACTACTGAAAAAAAAAACAAGGCACACTTTCTGACATCACAAACGCGAGACAAGGTCCGTGTCGCTCAAAAAGCGTGAGAGCGCTCGCGTTGCCTTTACAGTTCTAAAACTATCTGGCCAAGCGCCGAGGATCAAATCCTCAGAGTGGAGTGATGTGTCCATAGGCTTCAGAGCAGATGCGAGTATGAGTCTTTCACGTGCATACGCTGGACACGCCACTAAAATATGTTCTATAGTCTCTAGCACGCCACATGTGGTACATTCCGGGGAGTCCGCTTGTCCTATTAAGTGCAAGTATTTGCGCGTGAATGCCACGTTTAAACGTAGTCTACGGATAACGCATGCAACAGGGCGAGGTATTCCGCGAGGAACTGAAAAGGTCATCGTCGGATCTAGCCGTTTAAGGCGGATGTGGCGGGTGTCTGGCAGGGCCCAGTACCTAGCCGTCGCCCTCCTCATCAATTCCGAAAGGAGACAAGTTGTGTCCACTATAGAGAACGGTACAGCTGTACGCAGGCCACTGCTGAAGGCGCTCCTTGCTTCAGCGTCGGCGGTCTCATTTCCATCGAGTCCGCAGTGTCCGGGGATCCACTGAAACACTATACGGTGGCCGTTTCCCTGAGCAAATGATTCGAGACTAATGATATCAAGAGCCAGAGCTTGGTAGGCTGTGTGGCGTAGGAAGCATCCTAAAATGTGTAGCGCAGGTTTACAGTCGGTGAAAATGCACCACTCCTGAGGCGGTTCTCCGCAGATGTGGCGAATCGATTCCCGAAGGCCCACAAGTTCTGCAGCGGTTGAAGTAGACTTGTGTCCCAAAATGAATCTGCGGGTCGTCTGTTGTGCAGGGATTGCGAAAGCTGCTGTTGATGCATTTGGAGACGCAGATCCATCCGTGTAGACGTGCACACATTTATGGTATTCTGACCAGATGTAGGCAAGTGCGAGTTGCTTCAGTCCGCTAACCGGCATCGCAGACTTCTTGATTATGCCAGGGACATGCAGGCAGACTGAAGGCTGAGCCATTACCCATGGGGGCTGCAAGGAATGATGCTGCAGGGCATAGTCTGATGGCAATTCGGAGCGACGGAAGCGCAGTGCGCGTGCAAAACTGCTGTCCGGTCGCTCATCAAAAATCTTCGTCAGCGGGTGACAGCGGTGCCGTGTAAGCGCACGTAAATATACACGAAGTGGTTCGTGTGACAGGTAGACCGATATTGGGCACGCACGAGATTCCTCAATCGTGCCTTTGTTCGAGACACAACGTGGTAATCCGAAGCATATCTTGAGCGCTTGTGCTTGGACACTCTCTAATGTCCGCAAGCAGGAAATACTCATGTTAGAGAGTACAGGAAGGCTATAACGAATGTAGCCAATAAAGAGGGTATAGTAAAGTCGAAGCAAGGAGCGCTCCGTTGGGCCCCATTTAATGCCTGCCACAAAGCGAAGCACATGGCAAAATAGAGTGTCTTTTTTTAGCATGTTTATATGCCTCGACCATGACAGATCGCTGTCAATGATAATGCCCAAAAATCTGTGGTGGGAGACGTATGGTATTGCTACCCCTTGAAGAGTTACCGGGTAGTAGCAGGCAGACTTGCGCGTGAATGCGACCACAGCACATTTTTCAGCGGCCAAGTGCAAACCCTGATGCCGTAGGTACCTTGAAGTAGATGGCACGGCACGTCGTAATCTTGCGCGCATTTGCGGACGTGTCGAACCCGACGCCCAGATGCAGATATCATCAGCATAGGCACTGATGTGAATGTTAGTGGGAAGTTCATTCACCAGTCCAATTAATGCCACGTTAAATAGGGTTGGGCTAAGAACTCCTCCCTGAGGAACTCCACGGCAAACCTGATGACGGGTAGTCTCCCCATCAGGCGTAGACATGTAAACAGACCGGCCGTTGAGGTAGCTCCCAATCGACGAATACATGTGGTCGCCAACGCCAATGTCGTCAAGGGCATCAAGGATGGCGTCATGAAGTACATTATCGTAGGCTTCCTTGATGTCCAAGAAGACAGCAGCGACGAGTCGGCGACTGCGTTTTTCATGTTCCACTGTCGATATGAGGTCGATTACGCTGTCAATCGAAGAACGTCCCCTCCGGAACCCGGTCATCATATCTGGATAGAGACCATTCTGCTCTAAAAACCATTCGAGCCGCGCCAGCACCATTCGCTCCATAACTTTGCCGACGCAGCTTGCTAGTGCAACTGGCCGGTATGAGGTAAGCTCATAAGGAGGTTTGCCAGGCTTCAAAAGTGCAACCAGGCGGCTGATCTTCTAGTGTTCTGGAACGATTCCGGAAGCCCATGTATCATTGTAGTAACTGAGCAGCACAGTTCGGCCTTCCATGCCAAGGTGAGAGAGGGACGCGTACGAAATCCCGTCAGGGCCAAGTGCAGATGGACGCCTACACGAGGAAAGAGCAGCTTCTAGTTCAGGCATCGTGAATAGCATGTCGTAGTGGTCATCTGGTGAAGGTGGTACAAAAGCCTCCAAACTGGTTGATGGTACCATAGTTGTGCCCACAACCATTTTGCAGAATTCTTCTGCTACCTCTACATTATTACGGCGTTGGTAAATAGACAGGACATGGAAAGGATAGCGTTCCTGCGGGGGTGAACGCAAGCTCCTGGCTACATGCCAAATACGCGACAGCGGTTTGCGAGGGTCCAGCGATGAACAGAACTGCCTCCAACGTTGTCTCCCTAGTCTCGCTAGGTGGCGCTTTATTTGTCGTTGAGCTCGGCGACAAAGGGCAAGATCATACGTGGATTTGGTTCTTCTGTATTTCCTTTCGGCGCGCAGACGGACTGCGCGTAGTCTTTCGAATTCCACGTCAATAGTAGACCCTGGCGTGGGCGCACATATATACCGCGTGGTCTGACTGAGAGAGGACGTAATCAGGCCTTCTATTTTAGATGGTGTTGAGAGGTCCACACAGGAAATCTCCACGGACGACCTAAAGGCAGGCCAGTCTGTATATCGCACGTGAGACGGAGTAGTAGGTGCGTACCACTTGACGCAAACATACGTTGGAATGTGGTCACTCCCATGTGTTTCCACGTCACTGCACAAACTGACGTAAAACTGGCGACTTGCTGAAACAAACGCCAGATCCAAGCAGCTGCTGTACGACGTGCCACGCAGAAACGTAGGTGAACCATCGTTGATATTGATGAAGTTCTGGGAGTGCATAAACTCAAACAGGTTCCTCCCTCGGTTGTTCATAACAGCACTGCCCCACTGAGGGTGATGAGCATTAAAATCGCCCACTATGATATGAGGAGCTGGACAACTCTGGATGGCTGAATATAGGTACGAAGTATCAATGGCATCTCTAGGTGGAATGTAGGCACCGATTATCGAAAAGACCCGTCCTTTTAGCGTGACTGTCAAACAGATGTAATGGTTTGTGTTGTGTGGCTGTAGAACTTGGCGGACGTGCGCAATATCTTGGCGTATGCAAACACTTTGCTAATTTCGTCTTCTGTGCGAGACCACAGCAGCACGTATCCAGAAAGGCGGAAAGGTGACGGCATGTTGGGCTCACATATAACCAGCACAAGGAAGCGGTACTTGTGGACGCGTTGCCGGAAGTCACTCAGACGACCTCGTAGGCCTCGGGCATTCCATTGCACCACTACACTACGGCGCACGTGCATTGGCACAGATGAGGTGGGTTTTAGTTGTGCCATAATGAATTACTGCAACGCCGCCAAGAGCGGCTCAAGTGCATCCAAAAACTGCACAACAATCTTTGCTGTTGGCATGTTAATGCCTGAAAGCAGCACGCGTATTGAACACACAAGCCTTTTTAACATTATGCTCACATCCTGACCTTCGGGCTTGCCAACAGTGTCAGCTGGAGTTGCAACCGGTCTTGGTCTTGCCATGGCGATCTCCTTGGATGGCAGAGCAGGCCATTCAGCATCAGAGGAAGAAGGTAACACAAACGCATCAGACTGAGCTACTGCGGTAACATGGAACACGGCCGCAGACGTCTTGTTATCGTTGTTAGGCTCATGCTGCTGTGCCGGCTGAGCGGATACTTCCTGCGACTGTGGTGCAGGTGGACTAGAATTGTGTGGAACCGGACGACGACGCCGGGAACGATGTTTGCGGCGACGAATACGCGCCGCCGCTTCTTGGTGGGTCGAATTGTCCTTCACCATCTTTTTCAGGATGAGTCTTTCGTTTTGCAGCTTAGGGCCGTCCTTAGCTGTGGCTTCATGGGCACCCGAGCAGTTGGCGCACTTTATAGTCTCCGTCGTGCAGGTGTCATGCTGGTGCATCCCGCCGCATCGACGGCAGGATACCTCACTGTTGCAAACAGCACTCACATGACCTATCTTGTTGCACTTGTGGCACTGAACAGGTTTGGGAACATACAGGCGGACAGGATGCCTCACATAGCCCACCTTGACGTGGGATGGCAGAGTGTCAGTTTCAAAAACTAGTTTGACACACTTGGAGCGCCCGAAACGATGAATGTCAACAATCCGGGCCGTAGATTTAATCAGCGACCAGAGGTCCTTGTCAGCTATCTCCGGGTCAACACCAGTGATAACTCCAGTGGTTGTCCGCTTCCCGTAAGCAACGTACGAGCGGACCGCCATGCCACCGAGGGCGCTAGTTTCTTTCAGCTTGTCTACAGATGCCTGAGATGTAACATCTACTGTCAGGACATTCTTCCATGCATTAATTCTGACTTCACAGACTTGTCCCGGAACAACCCGGTCGAAAAACTGGGTTAGCCGCTGTCTGTTAATGGTGTTCAGATTAGCCGTCTGCGTTGTAGGAACGAAGGCCACTGAGAAGACACCTGGCTGGTCAACATTCCTCGTAGGCAACTCACCCGCTGTCGATGTCCGGCGTAACTTCCTTTTCAGGCGGCGCGACTCAACAAGCGTGAAGCTGCTGCTGTCAGAATCCATCGCTGTCACCGTGGATTCATCAGACGAATCTGGAAGCTCCACATCAGCACTGGAGTTGCCACCTGGTAGAGCCGCAGTCGTGTCAACGGCGACCACGGGTGGACGCAGGGGTTGTACTCCCGCCATCCCGAAGGATGACGAGGACACAGTTCACGCACAAAAGCAAAAAACTGCAGAAAAGTGGAAGAGCTCAAACAAAGAACGTTCGGCACCACTAATTCTTCTTCTTGCTACCTGCAAAGGATGCAATGGTGGGTATGTGCCATCTTTTGATAGGCTAACAACAACAACAGGCTAACTACTATACACATGCAAACAGTGCAATGAGCTCTATCTCGCTTTTTCCGTGCAATCCAACTGAAATTTGGAAAATAATCGGAAGCTTGAAAAGTGACGTAGCGCCTGGAGATGACGGTATAAAGGCTTTGCCAATTAAACATGTTGCAAATCATATTAGTCAAGTGTTGTCCTATATAATCAACTTAATGCTTCTTACTGGGGAGTTTCCGGATGACCTGAAGATAGCTAAAGTAGTACCCGTGTATAAAGGCGGCGGTGCAACAAATATGAATAACTACCGGCCAATCTCTGTTCTAACTGTATTCTCAAAAATATTTGAGCGCGTCATTAATGATAGACTTAACAGCTTTTTTCAGAAACATAAAATAATAGCTGATGCACAGTATGGTTTTCAAGCAAATAAGTCTACGGAACAAGCTCTTATACATATAAAAGACAAAATTATTGAAAACATAGAGAAGAAACTCTTAACCCTTGGTCTATTTATAGATCTTCGGAAAGCGTTCGATACTGTGCAACATGACATATTGATAAAAAAGCTAGATTTCTGCGGGATTCGGGGCGTTGCGCTGAGGCTGTTGCAAACGTACCTGAAAGACAGATTACAGTATGTAGTCATAAACGATCGCACTTCGAGTAAAATGAAGATAGAACACGGCGTCCCTCAAGGATCAATTTTGGGGCCTTTACTCTTTCTTATATATGTGAATGATATAACTATGATACCAGGATCCCCCCAGTTAATCATGTATGCTGACGACACGAATATATTTTTTACAGGAACAACAAAAACATGCCTTGAAAAATCTGTCAATGATTACTTATTAAAACTTTCCAGTTGGCTACAAGCCAATCGCATTACTCTAAACACAACAAAATCTAAATACGTAATTTTTAAACCGACAAGCGTTAGGGATCAGAACCCTATTAGCATCAGATATGAAGGTAGCCTATTGGAGGAGGTCACTGAGCAAAAATTCTTGGGTGTATGGTTCAGCAGTGATCTGTCCTGGAACGCCCATGTTAGTTGCCTTAAGTCTGATTTATCACGGATCATTGGTTGTCTTTACAGAATCCAGCACTTGATTCCATCTTGGATGAAGCAGACATTATATTATTCTCTATTCTATTCTAGAATTAGTTATGGTATTTTAGTCTGGGGTACGACAACTGAAACTAATTACAAAAAATTAATTACTTTACAGAAGAAAGTGTTACGCATATGCGAAAATTATCATGGCGAAAATAGGGAACTAAGAACGCATCCACTTTTTTTAAAGTACAATATGCTGAGGGCAGACAAGGTATACTACTTTAAGTTGCTACAATGGATACATAAAAATCGCTTGTATGTCACATCCACAGACAGAATAAACTTGTACGCTATGAGAGACCCGAAAATAGAGATGCCGAGGATAAGGACAAATTATGGTCGTCAAGCACTTTCTTTTCAAGTTATCAGAATTCTCAATAGAAGAGATATAAATATTAATTACAGTAAACCCTTCTCCACTTTCAAAAACGAATGTAAGGGAGCTCTTCTCTGCAGCGATGTCACCTATAGCAATCGCTAAAATTTCTTATGCGAGCAAGTTGTGGTCTATTTTTTCTTTTTTTTTTACTGATTCTGTGTTCGCCTCTCTGTACTCTTTTTTTGTGTTTATATGTACATAATGTCTTGTTTTTCAGTAGGCTAGAACAAGCCTTAAGTAGAACTTTGTTATTTGATGTAGTGTTTCATGTATGCCTTGGTCCTTGTTTCTTATTTATATACTCATCGTACATTTACTATGCAAATTTTTTGTCACGCGCTTCTGTCTTTTTTTTCCGTATGTATTTTCCTCTGTATAACGCTTACATCTGGCCTACTTTTTCTTACCGGCCCGCCGGGCTGTTATAATTTGTAATTTGTATGTTTGTTTGTCATGTAGTAGGGGGCTGAGGCCCTGTCAGGCAACATTGTGCCTTTAGCCTCAGCCCCTTCTTAGGCAAACGTCTAAGCAACAAATAAAAAAAGAAAAAGAAACTAGAGTTCTTCGTTGATGTTGCATTCTCTATAACTTTTGGCTGAGATAAACGTAGATGAAAACTGGTACGCGCGCAGTGAACAGTAACACGGTTAGTCATCTCCACTCCTTAACAAGCTTGCAGTTTCTGACCGTGAATTCTTTAAACACGAGTTGACTCGAAAGAGATATTTGTTACTGTCACTGTGCTATCTCTATTGATGATGTGAGATTCTTAAATGCGATCGCGTACAGTTATCGACCAGCGGCTGGTTTAAAAACAAGCCAAACAAAGAATAAAGTGCGCTTTATATCGCGGTATCCACTGTTTGTGATTGACGGCGACTAACTTCTATAACATCGTAGAGAGTGCTTAGAAATGCGCGCTTTGTGCAAAGGTACACAGCCGTAACACCACGCCTCGATTGAGGCCCTGATTACGTTGTTTCCTCCAACCAGAGGACCCAGGTGCTCGAAATTATTCCGGGGCCCTCCACTACGACGCCTCTTTCTTCTTTCACTCCCTCCTTTATCCCTTTTCTTACGGCGCGGTTCAGGTGTCCAACGATATATGAGACAGATACAGCGCCATTTCCTTTTCCCAAAATCCAATTATTATTGTTATTATTATTAATATTATTCAACCAGAGGTGGAAGCGTACGGTATTATCTGCGGTGCTCGTATTTGCACAGCGGAAGAGAAAACACGTGAAGTATTATTTTGCGACATTTCCTTCAGTATTTTCTATTTACTTATTATATTGCCGACGGCGGTACCCTTGGTATTAGAGTTGAAGACGAGAATTCTCAACAGAAACAACACAGTTACAGACAGCAAATGCAGTGAAATCATCGCCGACGGTTACAATTATCGTGAGAGTTGAATTAAGCTGAGCACGCCACATGGTTGGTGACATTACTCTGGTACCAATGCAATTAGCGATGGAAGAAATTAGTTGCGAGGAGCGAGAAATGTTTACGGGGAAATCAGTACTGCTGTCACACATCCAGCTTTGTCCAGATGCTGCAGGTTTAATTTTCATGGCGCGGACCGTCCGTTGCTGTAGCGGGTGAAGAATATACGATGTCACATTTGGCTCGGGATTCAATTTAGCGGAGTACCGAGCACGCCGTGAGGGCAATGGGACGCCAAGAAAAATGTGCAGCGGATGACGTAGGCTCGTACAGATCAGGCCGTACAGGCGCAAATGTCGCTAGCTTAGACTTTATGTTCATTCGCATTCTCTTTGTCCTCAAAAAACAAGTAACGTTGCCAGTGGTTAGGGTCTACTAACCCGGAGTAGCCGGGATCGAACCCGACCGTGGTGGCAACGTTTCGATGGAGGCGAAATGCAAAAGGCGCCCGTGTGCTGTGCGATGTCAGCGCGCGTTAAATATGCCCAGGTGGTCGAAATTATTTCTGAGCCCTCCACTTCGGCACCTCTGTCTTCCTTTCTTTCACTTCCTCCTTTATCCCTTCCCTTGCGGCGCGGTTTGGGTGTCCGCCGAGATATACGAGACAGTTACTGCGCCATTTCCTTTCCTTAAATCCGGATTTCATTTTTTTTTGTCAAAACAGCGCTTAAACACGGCTATCTCCATTCTGCCTGCTATCCTTTATTTCCGCTGCCCCAGCTCAGGTGCTTCAGTATCGATGGCAGATGCCGCGGCTAGCAAAAATCTTTTCCTTCCTTTTTACTATTATTTTAATAAACAACCACTACCACCGTCACCAACACGGCGAAACAAGAGAGACCCAACAGGGTACTGTCTGTTTTCCTGCTTCTACTTCATCTCGTTTAAGCACTATTTTCTGTTTTTTTAATGTACTAACCAACAACAATTTTCAGATAGCGCACCTGTCTTCTCGTGAGCCAACTCGGGATATTCGGTTTGGTTTGGGGGGGGGGGGGGGGGGGTTAACATCCCAAAGCGACTCAGACTATGAGGCCTTGAAGGTATTGGTGAGCGCTACCAAACTACAGAAAGGGACGAAATGTGTCCGCCGCGGCCGGAATCGAACCCACGTCCTTCGGGTCAGCAGCCGAGAGCCATAACCACTGAGCCACAGTGACGGCAACTCTCGATATTTGATAACTAAAAGCGCTGTAAGCAATGCTATACTTTTCTCCCCTTTTCATGTCCCGTAGCGTAGGATGGGAAAGAAAAAGAAAAAAAATACTGCAGGCATAGACTCAGCCGTCGTAACAGTAACGCGCGCACGAAATTAGTTGATGAGTTCGAATTCGTTCACACTTGCAAAGACAGTTCGCGTTTTCATGAGCTAGAGAAAATGGGTGCGAAAATACCGTATGACACGAAGTAACTCGACTGTTTTGGAGTTCGGCTATAGCTAGCGCTTGATCTAGCGTGTACCGCTAGCATTAAGAGAGGAGAGGCCAGATCATTTACACAGTGCCATCATCTCTACTGGACAGCGTTTTTGTAACACTCGATCAGTGCTTGCTTACGAAAAAGAGTGGGAAAATGCTGGGCAAACAAGAAATTCGTTTCCCATAGTGGCCATTCCCCGCAGTTAGCCGTTGTCTGTTTGCCTGTCTGTCTGGAGCCGATTTTGTGGCAGACTGCTCACCTGAACATCGTGTGGTGGGCAGGTGAGCATGAGTAGCCTGGCCACCATGTCATGCGGCAGCTCACTTAATCGTGAGAGGCTGCTCGCGAGAGCAACCTGGATCGCAACCTAACCCAATTCCCACCGATGGCAGCACCTGCCTTAATAGGGCAGTGGCGCATTTCTTGACCGTTCTACCATGCACTGTACCAGAAATGCTAGGAATATTCCCGGGGATCTATGAATGGAGAGAATGACCCATACCGCATATATGGACCTTAACCCATTATCGCTCTCCGAACAACTGCCATCCGTGAACATTGGATCCCCGAAGTGAAAACTAGCTACGCAAATCGACTATCATTTTTTGTTTAAATTTTGTAGCGAGTCAACTTTTTCTGCCTCAGTTTTAGTGCAGCACGCTGATGCTAGGCTTTGTTATGCTCATCTGTGTAGCAGTGAGCGCATAGTTTAACAGGGTAAAGTTGTAGTCCAGTTGGTACGACATTAGGACTAAAAACCCGCAAAAGACGCAGGACAGAGTTATAAGTACCACCCTGTGTTGTCTTCTCCCTCTGTCCTGCGTCTGTTGCGGTATTTGAGTCTTAGTGAGCGCATGCTGCAGTGAAATTCGATGAGCTCGATTCTATGTGGTTCCGCATAGGCTCAGGTATTAGGTGTGCACTCCTCATTTATTTTCTTAGTCTATAGAATGGCTGATGTACTGCGGTTTATTTTTATTTTACGCTGCTAGAATGGCTACACCCTGCTGCTGCTTTCGAAGACGTGGTATAGCACAGGAAAGTTACATTGATATAGTCCTTACAGATATTTCAGCACCGTTTGCTTGGGGTCTATCTTGGTTCATGTTTTTAAGGCGGATTTCTTTTTAGCGCACAACATAAAGGAGACAAGACAGGCGCTGCTCAGAACGATAAAGTGATTCCTCTTTCTAAGCGCTGCATATCTTGGTACAATCCTTGTACTTGATAACGCACTAATTGTCGGTGTGCTGCTGGCGGCACCAAACGGGTACCGAATGCGAAATCAAGCATTAATACTGATTGCTTTTTCGGTAACTGTAGGATTGATACTAATAAATTCCTGACGTTTAAGGGCCAGTGAAATAATGACGGCAATGAATCAACATAATTTGTTTTTACTAAGTACCCGCCCCATCAGTCTGCAGAAAAAGAGACCACTAAAGCGAGACAGGTAAATCAGGTGAAAGTGATTCAAGAATGCATACAGACGTAACAAATCACTCCCACGGCCTTGTTTCGACGCTGGCGAAACGCAAAAGACGCTAGTGTACTGCGCTGCACACTAGCGTACAGTACAAAATTTCCAGATATGTTGAAATTATCTGGTTTTTCAAGACCTCGCCGTACCAAAAACCCTCTGAAGAGACCGTCCGCATCATCGCCGAATTCTCCTAGCACCTAAAAGATCTCTCCATAATGGTTTAACATCCCACAGACTACGAGCTTCGCTTCCTGGATCTTTTGCTGCACCTTTCCCCTGGCCACATCTGCTGGCAGTACGCACCCCGCTCGCAGAAGAGCATGCCTCCGCGCACTCGAAGCTTATCACACGAGGTATCGCCACATCCGCAATCAAAAACGCTCTCTACAGATCTTGCCAGCAACAAGTCTTCGCCAGCTTCTAGTCGCAGGTGAGCCGGCTCAGATCCGCTGGTTTCCCGGAGGATCTGCTTCGCAACCTGGCCGAAAATATTGTTCATGAAATCCGCCGAGAATTTAAGAAGAAACATACGGGCATTGAACGATCGCGTAGAGTCGTTGTTCCCTATGTGCATGGTGTGTCCCACAAACTCAAGAAGATAGGTGCTAAAGGTGGAGTTTGTGTAATTTTTTTTTTGCCCCTAATAAACTTGCTGCTCTGTGCAAACGTGTGAATGTGGAAGAGACTGAACAGATTGAATGTAAGAAAAAAACACCAGAATCCATTTGTGCAGTGTAAGAAAAATGTTGTGCACGAAATTTCGCTTTCCTGTGGCAGATCCCATGTAGGCCAAACCGGAAGATGTATTACCGACAGGTTGCGCGAGCACTCTAATTCTCAAAATGCCACTACGGGGTCTAACCTAGTCATTCATCGCACCAAATGCAAATGCTCTCCCCTGCTTGACAAAACTGCATCATCAAGAAATATGTCAGTCAGCTTGCTCGAGAAATCTGGGAAGCTTTTATCAAAAGTAAGAAAGTTGTGCCAGTGCGCCCTTTATCACATTGCTTTCAAAAGAAATCGCTTTTCTTGTGCATCAGTCCTGATACTTGCCAGCCGCCTCCCCGATGTGCATTTACCCTTGTCGATGTTGTTCTTGGGGGTTCTCACCAGATCATCCTCTTTTTGGTGTCGTTTTATCGCCCCTTTTTCCTCCCTTCGAAATGAGCACGTGCCTTTCACCTCGCCACTTTCTTTTCATCCTTGACGCGCACCTGTAACAGTTTAACAGTTTTTGCCTTGTCATTGTTTGTTCTTGTTTGTTGTCACCCGGGCACCCTGTTACCCCCGATCACCTTTTTGCCGGTTCATCTATAGCTAAGTTTCTTTTGTCATCTGATCACATGCCTTTTCTCTGCGCCATTTTTTTCGCGCAGCAAGTTGAATTAGTTTTTCTGGATAGCACGGTTTCGGTATGGATATATATCTGTATTTCTGAAATAAACGCCAGGTTGCTAGTCAGCGCATGTGATGTGTTCTCGCTCCGTCCTGTGTTAGCGCTGTTTCCAACATGACAAAATCAGCTGTTCTATGACAAGCTGAAATGAGCTCCCGCATGTTTGTGTTGTAAGTCCATATTTTTTAAAATGTACAGGCAAATACATTCCCATGCCAGCCGGTGCTTATGATAGAGCTCCATGTATGTTCAGTACAGAAACGTATACCAAGTTTTACAGGGAAGAGTTGAAGTAATTTTCAAAAATAGTCTTTTTTGGAAAACATATGGCCACAGTAACCACCCCGGAGGGTAATGGCACATAGGGTATACCACCAGGGGCGCTGCGCAACATCGACGCTGGCGCATAAGAGCCAGCGTGACGTCAGAGCCGAGGTGCACCAATGCGGAGTGCGCATCAGCTGGACTGACGTAAGAGGTAGGCGCGGATGTGTGCTATGTGGAGCTACAGCTACATAACAGGAGGAATAATCTTCCCCCCGCTGCCGCGCTGAAGAGCGTAAAGACAAATGCCGCCGCAGACAAGATCCTGCTGAGCGCGCTGCTGAACAGGAAGCCAATCGACGTCGGTTCCTGATCGTGCATCGTCGGTAGATGGAGGCTGCGTATGGACGCGATAAGTGACTTAGATAAGGGAGGCTTGATAAGATAAGGGCCTTCGACGACCCACATCGGCGAGTTAGGTAACAGTGCGCTGGTTAAAAGCTCTCGCCAAATAATGAGCTATGGACTTAAGATTATCACTGCTCTATTTTTGGTGGTGATTTTGTGCGCCTATGGTGACGACACCCAACCCGCTTCAATGCTGGAACCAATCAAGAAGAAGCAGCGGCAATGGAAAAGAGGCGCTGTTCAGAACGGGGAGAGCACATGTGTTAGAACGGCACCGTTCAGTGATTGCCGCTGCCTCAACTTCTGGCAATAGTGCTCTGGTTTTTATTCCGCATATGTGCCGCGAGGCATAGCTTAAGGGGGACGAGGATGTTGAAGAAAATTTGAATGAGTGTAGACAAGTTGGGCTACACTCCTTGGAGCCCGCACTGCAGCCTCAGAAGCCTTTCACTCCGCGCCGTATCACCCGTAGTTCCTATTGCCTCGGTCAAGGTATTGACGAAAAGATGCGGTACCGTACGATACGGCACAATCAGATAGTCTTTAACGTACACTTAAATCCCATTACAGAGCCATTTTTTGCCCTTTTCCCTCCAGAGAAATGGGGCCACCGCGTCCAGCATCTAATACGCCAACTTGCGCTTTGCAGCAAAGTGCCGTACTGCCATCTGCCTCTTTGAGGCCCGCTTTTTGTCGCTAATTAAAACTTGGCCTGCGTCACCACGATACGCCGCATTCATCTCTGTACGACACCTCACTAAATGTAACTAAATGGAAAGGAAAATGTACAGGGGCCTGCTCAGCGACACGTTCCAGAGCATTCCAGCTGTGCAGTCGGGGACATGCTGCCAGAGTCACGAAAATGAAAGACAGCAGATGTATATAGATAAATAAATGCCGAAAATAAACTGTCAAGCGTCCCGAATGCTTGATGGAAGCGAGCAAGCGCTTTATGAAGCTGTCACGATCGTAGCGTCAAGCTTAATTGGGGAAGCGTCAAGCTGATACGTAGTTGTACACCTGCAAGAAACGCTTGTGCTAAATGTCTGTCGCGGGTCATCAGGAGGAGCACGAGGCATTTTGGGCTTTAAAATAAGCCCTAAGCTCTACTTGTCGATTTTCCCGTGCCAGCGTTATGCCTTGTAACGCAAATCGTAACACCGCATTTGCCATGATTATAGAGGTGGTTACATAATGGAATAAAATAGTAACAGGCAGAATAAAGAGAAGTTCATTACTCTCAAACATATATTGAAACAGCACTTTCAAACAGAACAAATTCTAAGAGTACATTTCAATAAAATTGGACACTGACAGGCCAATTTGGCTCTCCATAACTAAAAAATCATGGATAAAGGGAGAGCCCTGACGGCTGCAAATAGAGGAGCACAACAAATTACAAAGCTGTCACATGATCAACAAACTCAATATGGAAACAAAAGCAGGGCGGAGGGGGGGGGGCAGGATAGTAGAGAAAAGTCCTCATCTCTATCCTGCTGCTATTGATTACAAAGAACCGTGTGTGCCAGTGCCGTTGAAGCAGCGCCTCGCCATTCGTTGCTAACCGGTCAGTCAAGTACGCCCAGATGACGAGGCGCAGGCTCTGCAGCGCCGGGTACATAGCCCGAGCGGGGGTTCGACGAGCCTTCGCGAGGCAACGCCGGCGCCACAAAACAAACATAGCGGCGGCCACCTCCAAACGAGCAAAGGGCCCTCGTTGACGCATGGGCCTTCGACCGACACGAACATCATATCAAACATGCGTTGCACGAGGCGCCGCATTGATCTCGCGACAAGGTGGTGGTGGAAACTTTATTACATACAGGGGAGTTTAGGTCGCGCAGGTCCTTGGGCCCCCGCACGGCCCCACCGCACTCAAACGTTCATGTCCCGGAGGCTCATCACGCTGGCAGCCCGGCCTGTGGCGATGGCTTGCGTGGCCGGGTCCTGGGAGCGCAGTAGGGTCTCCAAAGCCTCCCAAGTGGTAAGGTGCTCCAGGCCCCGCGGGGGAGGATCCGCCGGGCAGAGGAAAAGGGTATGATCGAGAGTGGCTTTGGGGTGGTGGCAGAGGGCACAGGAGGGGTTTGTGTGGACTTGGTGATAGCGCGAGCATATATAAGGGGAGGGTAAGGTGCGTGTTTGGAGCCGCCTCCAAAGTGTCTGATGATAACTGTCGAGGGAGGGATGGGATGGGGGGTACAGCCGACGCTCCGCTTTGCAGGCCTGCGTCAGTTCACAGAAGGAATGCATGCGCTCCCGTGAGAACCCCAGGTCGGAGGCCGCCGGTGCCCGGTTGACAACACTCGAAAGAGATATGTTTTAGAGTTTCCTGGGCAGCAGCGCGATGCCCGAGCACCGCAACTTGACACTAACCCATGCCGATCCGGTATACTATATATCCCTTTCTGGCAGGCGTCAAAGTCGAGCCACTTTGTCCCGACAATCCTGTGAAAGTTGTGGGCCAACCATTTGCCGCAGAATGTTCTGGATGGTGTAATACAATTCAGCGTTTCGTGCAACATAATCTTACTAGTTAGAGCCTAGCTCGCGGAAGGGATTCGAATCGGCGACCTATGTTAGGCATGTTAAAGTGTATCAGCAGAGGTTTGAGAATTCGATGAGTTTAAAACGGCCTAATGTGTGAAACATGCAGGTAAATCATGCGAAATGGTTTTGCCCTAGCATTTAAAATGGCGATATAAATGCCGAACAAAGCGGGGTTACGTTGAGGATTTTCTGCAGTGCACTGAGACCAGCAGAGGCCCCATTAATGACGTCACATGCGATGACACTACGTTCCCAGGGAATAAATAGTTTCTTTGTTTAAGAAAACTAGCGCCATTGAAGGTGAATCTCACAGAGCATTGTTTCGCGGCATAAGACGACGCACAGTAGCATGCAGGCGAAGGCAGCGGACATCTGAAGTTTTGGCTGTAATGACGTCACGACGAGTTTCTTCACACCCCCTAACGCCGTGAGGAGAAGCCTGAACATCGTCGCGGTTTTATACCACTGTCACAAGGGCATTTCGAGGGCCCTCGGACCGATAGTCTATCGACTCAAAGGCGATCGAGCGCTGCTACACGGGCAGTTTCACTCGGCATCGAGTCAATAGCCTATCGAGTCAACGGAGCAGCGCCGAACCCCATCGAGATTGCCAGGGCCTTCGAGCGCTGCCCAAGGTTGCTGGCGTTGCCTCGAGCGACGCCAACGCACACTTTCGTACACGATGCATTCACAGTACAAAAGCATGAACAAGCATTATTTGCCTAAACTTTAATGCAAGCACTCTGTGCAATAATTTTAAAATTGTATCAGTCTGGGTTTCAGCGCATTAATTTTTATGTTGTGGTCTTTGCGTTGCTTGCGTACTTAGCGTTGACAACATAGCTGCGCCCTGCCCGTTCGCTTCACAGCGATAGCAGCTTCGTCGCTAATCTCTCAAATCAATACCGTGTTTCAAACTGTTGTATTCGCCTTCGACTTGCCCATTATAACCCTCGCATAAAGTTTCAAGGTACAAATAGCTTCTGTTTTTCGGATATAAAGACGATTTCTCAGGTGTTAAGCCTGATGAAGCAGCGCTCCGACGCCGTCTGACTGGTTTGGTTTTTCATCATCATCATCATCATCATCAGACTTACTACACCCACTGCAGGGCAAAGGCCTCTCCCATGTCTCTCCAATTAACCCTATCATTTGCCAGCTGCATCCACCCTTTGCCTGCAAACTTCTTAATCTCATCCGCCCACCTAACCTTCTGCCGCCCCCTGCCACGCTTACTTTGCTCGTCTTCTATTAGAGCAGCTGCAGCAGTGCCTGCATCTGTAAGTAGATGGCGCTAGGAACAACGCGCGGCGACCGTCGCGTACGTGCAACTGAAAGGGTTTTAAACGACGTGCGGGTATGCGTGTATTTCAGTGTTTAGTATATATTGATAAAATATTTTTGTTATTTGCACAAAATCCAATGTAGCGAGGGTGGCGCCATACAAGTTTGGCGTAAGACACGAGAACCATTTCAATGGCCATGGAGATTTACCGTGTAGCAGCGACACAACTCCTTCTAGTTCGGTTTGGATTGAGAATTTCGAAGGCCTTCGACTCGATGGCCATCGAAACTGCCCTTGTGACAGGGGTATTCATCGACGTTTATGTCACCATTTTAAATGCTAGTGGAAAAATAATTTGCATGCTTTACCTAGGAGCTCGGTAGACTCGAATTCTTCAATAACCTCGAATTCTCAGAAAATTGCTTCAGCTTCCCTTTAACGCTCGATACTCGGTCGCTGTCTCAGCGTCGCCTCACTTATTTTTTTTTCACTTCTTGTAAGACTACCGCGATGCTACAGTTGCAGCAGGGCTCGACGAGCTTGTATCGACCAGACCGTGTGACGTGAGGAAAACGTGGAGTGGGCCGCAAAAACCACTTTCCCCTCAGACGTCATCTAAAATTGTGTAAACAACTCGATCCCCTTAATGGATGACCTTCATTCGAGTGGCTTTCGTAAATGACTACAGGCCCAGATGCGCACGATGGTAGGGATATATATTACACTTGTCTTTGCACACGCTTGAGCGACAGCGTATATAGTTCATGTGTATTTCTGTGCCTGCTTGATAGCCTCAGAAAGGAATAACATGATCTGTAAGGCTGTCACAGCGTGATTTCGAGAGCACCTAGCAAAAACACCGGTTTAACCTCCCACCACCTCTTCGAGGCTGAAAGAAAATGCGAACCTGTCCGGCCATACGGAAGGAATGCGGAAATGAACTAGACGTGTATTCCAATTTGAAACTCTCCATTAGCGGCAATACTAGATTACGAAAGCGCTCAAATGACATTGACACAGAACGAAGGACACGCATTGCTCTGTGTTTATTGTTGGACCGCCTTTCCAGTTCTGTAAACAGAACCGAAGAGCACAAACTCTGCCCCTGAGAGACCAGTGAAGTGCACCTTCTGAATCCACCGCACGCATCGAGGTCGTAACTTCGCTTCAGAGACTTCCCGGGAGTCATCGCGATGCATTCTGTCTATGCGATCGTCTGTGCCATTCTTGGGGCTGCCTCATAAGTGCAGGCCGAGCTGGGCGTTCCTGGAGGACCTCGCAAGCAGAAGAACTTGCTTTGGGGCTAGTTGGTTCATGATTGAAGTTCTGAAAGGCGCAAAAGACACACACACAGGAAAAAAGGGGGATGACACAAAGGCGCTCTTTGTGTCATCCCCCTTTTTTCCTGTGTGTGTGTGTGTCTTTTGCGCCTTTCAAAACTTCAATCGCAAGCTGCACTTTGACATAGTGGCCAGTTTCACGGGGCAGTATATATAGGTATCTATACCGGGTGTTACAAGAAAGACTCAGTAATTTTCAAAAATTGGATTTTTGAGTCAAAAATATGGCTTTGCGGCACGGTATTGCCAGGGTTGGCGGACGCCAGGAAACCGGTGAATCATATTAACTAGTAAGCTGGTTAACTAATTCCCGATAATTAACTTTATAACTATTAGAGTTAGGCGCCTAATTGCAATTAGAGATTTGTATCCGGTCGTTAGTAATAGCTACATAAGTTTTTAGAATTTCGAAAACGCCATTACCCTCGCCGCTGTGGCTCGGCAAAATTTGGCTGCATCGTGCCAAAATACATGCGCTTTCGAAAGCATGCAGGCCAAGCAACCCCTCCAGTGCGCGTAACTAGTCGAAAAAGCCAATTTTTGTTGAGCCACAGCGCCAAAGGTAATCGCGTTTTCGAAATTCTTAAAACTCATGTGGCTATTAATAACGCCCGGCTACAAATCTCTAATTGCAATTAGGGGCCTAACTCTAATAGTTAAAAAGTTGATTATTAAATGTCAGTTAACCAGCTTACTAGTTAATACGATTCACCAATTTTCTGGTGTGCGCCAACACTGGTAATGCTATGGCGCAAAAAGTATATTTTTTACCCCTAAGAGGCCCCTTCTGGAAATTTTTGAAAGTGTTCGCTGAAACACTTGCTCTAGTCCGTCAGCGCTTTAAAGTAATATGAAGTGGTGCGACCAACGGGGCCTGAGAAGATACACAAACGACAGGGCCAACGCCCCGTAGGCAGCGCCATCTTCATATTACTTTCACTAAAACCAACTACCCCAAAGAAGACTTTTTATCAAATCACTTTGAAGGCATGCCTCTTTGGCACGTTTCTCTTGCTCGTAGGCGACGACGCATTTCCCGTACTCTGTGGTCGTATGGGACCCTAAAGACGACGCCATGTTGACATGCTTGGCAGCGAACCGAACGGAAATTGATCCCGTGGCACAGACTGCCACATTTGTGTGGCAATTTCCAGAAACCGAGGAGTCGCCAGGGTATGGGTTACTTTCCCCTTGTGTGTTCATTGTCTCGAGAATTTTCAATCTCCAATAAACTTTACGAAAGCAACCTTATTCAGGTTCGTACTATGGCCGGGTGAAAAAACAGCGCTGTATCCACTAAAGCCCATTCGTTATCTGCCAAGTCTGAGTGAAGCCAAGAAGTCTAGGAGGAAGAAGGAGGGTGTTATGATAACGTCAAAGGAGATAATGGCAGAGTTACATGTGCAGTTTGTGTTCGTATCTACGTGGGACAAGTGGGACAGCGAGTCCTCTCACGGCCTCCAAGGTTACGGAGCACTAGTGAGATAAATAGCGTTAATCGCAACTTCGCGGATGACGTGTGCTTATTCCGTACTTTGTTATGACAGAGGCAAGATAGTGCGGTTTTTCTCGACATTATTTGTTTTGTTGGGCTATTTGCTCTTTGTTTCCGTGTGTTTCCGTCTTGTTGAATTTGGCAAATGAATTTAGGGAGTTCTGATGTTAAATTCTGCAATCAATTTATTAAACGAATTTGTTCTGTCAAATGCTCTCTGGAAATGTACCAGCAGACGGTGATTGTATTGCTGTGATTGTGTTTTAAGAATGCCTTCGGAATTTTCACGCAAAACAATGTGGAGCCAGGGGGGTGTAAAGGAAAAAAAGTTTGTGAATTTGTTTTCACATGCTGAATTTATTCTTGACTGTAGTCGCAACTCCAGAACGAAGCGGGAAGTGCCCCTCAAAGGAGGACCTCAAGCAATGGCGTCGACTGATTTTAATGACGCCGCGGTTCATGCGATTAGGTAGTGGCTAATCCCCTCTCATCTCCACTCCACTGCGATGTGCCGCTAGCAGGTCCAAGGTGATTAACCTCTAGTGTCATGAAAATTGCTCGTCGCTATTGGTTGGAGGGCCTCCTCTGAGGGGCACATTCTTTTTTGTTCTTGAGTTGAATCCGACTACACAAAAAATTTCAATCCGCATGTACCACAGTAGTCTCTTCTGCAGTAAATTAGAATAAAAGCAGCGATCGCTGGCTAACGTAGCCCTGAGCGTCATAACAATGGCTGCTCCGGTGAGTGTGTACAGGTAACGAAGGCAGTAGTTTTAAAATCATGGCTTTCATACTGTACTGAAACTTTTATGCAGATAAAAATATTTCATGGCGGAAAGGAATCAAGTGGCAACACGCTTAACAAAGTAATGCCCGGTTGGCTACTTTTCACATAGAGAGGCGCATACTGAAGCTACAGAGAAGAGAGAAAGAAAGTTAAATTCAGCTCGCAGCATAGAGCGTGTCCATGTTGTCCTTTAGTCTGTGTGTGTATGGTCAGTGGAGTGCTGCAAACGGTTTGGAAGTCGTAAAGATGTGGATCGGATATTTCGCTATGGTGTGATCTGGTGTCACATGGTATAAAAAAGCAAATCGATCTACACCCTTATCCTCTACATCGGCACGCATTCTGCTGCTGGTTTATTAGCTGCCATTGGTGCAGAAGAAAAAATACTGAGGTTATATTTAGCACCTTTCGAATGATTAACATCACCACACCTTGCGCAAGACGAAATAGCGGCAGTTATGCCGTCATAATAGAATTTTTTTCTCTTTCCACGCAGACATGAACTTCCTTCTTACGTTACAGCACGAGGTCCTGTAAGAATGACCTTTACACTACCTGACGGTACGTTGTTGCGGCTAATAAGATTGTAGCCGAAAACCACTGATAGTTTATCGGTTCAATTGTTGGGTTTCTCGATGGCGTGTATAGCGCTTCAGCTAAAGATACTAAAGGTCTCGCGGATATTTAACAAACGCTGCATGCAGAAAGAACGCAGCAATGGCGCGGAAATTATGTCCACACTCTGACGCACAGATGCATCTGCCCATGGAGGTTGGGGCACTGTCCAGTTTCTCCTAGATTTTATTTTATAATTGGACCCTCCGATTAGATCAAAATTTTGAGGTGCGCAGCATATTTACAGTGGTTCAACATGCCGATTTGGGCTTGAAGAATGACTTTGCGATGCGCCGGCACTTCACCGACGGATGACGTGACTCTTCACCGACGGAAGTTTGTCGATGTGAAGGTATACGACCCCAGCGGCCTCTCACGCCCGTTTTGATTCATTGTTCCACAGCCTCGCCTCGCACGAGGTAGAAACTGAAGAGAGGGTCTGGAGGTAATTCGTTCGCAAGATTCGGCGGTCCGTATTCTAAAAGGCTGACTTTTTGGAATGCCTCTTCCATACCATCACGGACGGCGCAAGCAACAACTCGGGCCGCCCGCGAGCGCTCTCGTCCGCGCTACTCACTACAGAACCACGCGTTTCTTCATTCCCCAAATGAACTGAGCTCGAACATCGGCGCCGTACTGGAAGTGTCTACGCGTGTAACGTCGCCAGTTTCGACAATGCTCATCTTTAAAAGCGCAGATATTGTTGCAGCCCAAGTACTGCACCGTTTCCCCTATCCGCTGTGAGGACGCCGAGGGTTTAGGGCGACCACCATTCCCTCGTAGTCTAACCGACTCCACCTGTCATTCACTTCACCGCTACAAGTCCCAATGATCGAAAGGAAACGGGCGAACAGCTCAGAAACAAGCCATTAAAGCTCATAGAAACGTACTAAACAAAGAGGGAAACTGGAGACACCGCTTAAGGTACACCTTAAGAGTAAAACGCGATAGTGCCATCTTTTGTACTATCCCTAGACGGTATATCACTCCGCACTGCTCCTATAGGGCCCGTGCGCAATGGAAACTTTTGACTCCGCTTCCTCAAGGACGAACGATGACGTCAAACTCACTCACAGCGCTCCTGGTGGCCTCTGCATGAAGTGGAAAGCTTCCGTTCTTTCAAGCTAGGCAAGGCCTCCGCCGCTGGTACTACTGGGATTTTTCGCGCACTAACGACGCGATGGAGCAGCGGCAGCCTTAGACTCTGGAGACGCCGACGTTGGCGATGGCCTTTTTGACTCACGAGCTCCTTAACGCTTCTGCACCGCGGGGTCAGCGCCAGAAAAACGCTGTTTATTCAGAAAAACCAAACTTGCGCACTTCGCTTTAAGAAAGTTGGTTACAAACACGATTAGCCCCTTAGCAAAGCTGGCAAGCAGTCAAAAAAGCTGGAATAAGTTCGAATTTTGGAAGTTCGAAAACTTTGCCACAGGCTCTAGTAGTTGCATTGACGGCTTTTTAAAAAAACGATTCAGAATACTATCGAGGACGATTGTCGGGAGAAAAAGAGCATTAATACAAGCAGGAGGGAGGCTGGCCTATATTTAAATACTGTCTAGGGATCATATGTTTGGTTCGAGCTCGTAGGTCATACTCTCTTTTGAATCTGATAGACAATGCCAAACAAGAATTACCGATTGCACTTCGCAACTTACCTACGACCAATGAGAAAGCGCTGAAATTGTATTCCAATTGTATTCCAATTTAATTATAATTTAACCGCAGCTGTAGCATAGTGGTTTGATCATCCGCCTCGCATGCGGAAGATGCGGGGTTCGATCCCCAGTGCCGCCGGCACCCACCGGTGATACAATGGTTTCAAGCTTTCCCTTGGTGTGGTGCTCGGCGTCTTTAGGGTGAAATGCTTGGGAAGTGGGTTTTTGACCCCAGCTTGAAAAGACGAAAAATGCCGAAAAAAGACGAAACACTAGAACATCTGCTCCTTCGCTGCTCCGCGTTCGCCGATGCTCGTCGCGATATGCTCGCGGCCTATAGGGCGCAGGGCATACTACCAGACTCCATCAAGACGCTATTGTGGCCGCAGGGCAGTGCGCGCACTCGTGAGCGAACTTTGGTGAGCCTCTGTGCATTCCTCGAACACACGGGCTTGACGTCCCGTCTGTTCTCCGTCAGGTAGTTACACGCAGTGACCGAACGCTCCGCGAGTTCTACCTTGAACGATTAATAACTGGACGCCCCACTCCAGTTGTAACCTACACAGTGCTGTGCGCGTGTGTGATTTAATTCCTCTAAACTGAACTAATCACGCGCACAACCTGGACACATTACTTATTGTGTAAATAGTTTGTACATATTACTTCTCCCCCTGTCCTCTATTCCTGTCCCCTCACCTCTTTCATTTCATTTCTCCATTCTGCCTGCTGTCCTTTATTTCCGCTGCTCCAGCTCAGGTGCTTCAGTATCGATGGCAGATGCCGGGGCTAGCAAAAATCTTTTCCTTCCTTTTTACTATTATTTTAATAAAACCACTACCACCACCATTGCGCTCTTTGGCCGCAGATGTCATTGCACCACAAAAAATCACAATCACAATCTAATTTTATTCGAATGCCTTTTTAATTCTATTCCAATTCTATTACAACTCTTTTCTAATTTTATTCTATTCTTTGTAGTTATTGCAGTTGTAATACAGTACTGGCCACAACTGCTTAACTTTTCGTATTTTACCGTTTTCATGACGTCACACTGTTTCCACCAATCGAGCGAGTTCGGTAACGCCACCACTTTTTTGGTGACGCCGGGTCTTCGTGTCGATAAGCCAGTTAATGCCTTCGAATTAATAAGCACGTGCAAGCATGAAATGGGCACTACAGTGTAGATATAGTCGGTTTAATAGAAACGAATGTTGCGATCGAAGTGAAAGTGCAGCAGAGGAAAGGAATATGATGCCCGCCAATGTCAAATTGGTACCATGCCAAGAGTACCGAGAGAAGGACTGTACAACTCGGCGATTCCGACGCACAGAAAAGTAATAAAACATAGAGAAAGGTCAGCGGCTCACCTGAATCGAAATGTGTGATGACTTTCCGGTGAAGAGTTCCATGCCAGCCCCGGTCTGCGAGCCGCTGCGGTAGCTCAGTGGTTAGGGAACTCGGCTACTGATCCGGAGTTCCCGGGTTCAAACCCGACCGCGGTGGCTGCATTTCGATGGAGGCGAAGCGCTAAGGCGCCCGTGTGCTGTGCGATATCAGTGCACGTTAAAGATCCCCTGGTGGTCGAAATTATTCCGTAGCCCTCCACTGCGACACCTCTTTCTCTCTTTCTTCTTTCACTTTACCCTTTATCCCTTCCTTTACGGCGCGGTTCAGGCGAGACAGATACTGCGCCATTTCCTTTCCCTAAAAACCAATTTTCAATTTCTCGGTCCCGGTCTCTGGTGCCATCCGATATGAGACAGATACTGCGCCATTTCCTTTCCCCAAAAACCAATTTTCAATTCCCCAGTCTGATCCGCCGCTGTGGCTCAGTGGTTAGGGCGCTCGGCTACTGATCCGGAGTTCCCGGGTTTGAACCCGACCGCGGCGGCTGCGTTTTTATGGAGGCAAAACGCTAAGGCGCCCGTGTGCTGTGCGATGTCAGTGCACGTTAAAGATCCCCAGGTGGTCGAAATTATTCCGGAGCCCTCCACTACGGCATCTCCTTCTCCCTTTCTTCTTTCACTCCCTCCTTCATCCCTTCCCTTACGGCGCGATTTAGGTGTCCAACGATAATGAGACAGATACTGCGCCATTTCCTTTCCCCAAAAACCAATTATTATTTTATTATTGTTATTCCCTGTCTGCGCCTGATAATGAATAAATTATGCAATTTTTGTACGTAATTCCGTAAGCTTTCTTTGATTTTTGAGACTTGTTTTCTACTTTTGCAGATCACACAGTAAGGGAGGGCGTATTCTACTACGAGGACCAGAACTGCGCCGTGTTGGATGTGGAGCTCTATGTACACCGCAAGACACTTGAAATGAAGCGCGCCAAGCAAAAGCGGTGTGCTTCTCGAAAGCGTTCAGTAGAGAAAACAAAGAAGATTCAGACAGAATGGAAGAAAAACTGTGCTTAGATATAACTGTTTCATTTTTCAAACACTTTGACCCAGAATTTTCGCACGGGTATTGATATTTTACCGGAACTTTTATTTAGGTAGCATGGCCGCATGCAGTCCCATGGAAACGCATACACTGGCTTCGTAATTGCTCACCAAGAAGTACCGTGGTTTTGTGGAATTTGTCGCACTTGGTCGCTCAATATTCGGCAAGGCTACCGCCTGTAACTTGTTTCTAGCAACAAAAAAGCTATTGCATTTTGCAGAATATTTTCTGTACCAGGATTTCTATTCACCACTTTCACATAGTTTAGCAACTACTGCATGGGGGTCCTCCATTGAACCCATGTGCCGTGATCTTTTTCCGGCCGCGCGGCTGGGCTAGGTTCAGTCCGTCTAAATGTGCGGCAGTTTGTTCCCGCTTTATATTTTTTTCGCGCCACTTCTCATCAGGTAGTTCGAGCATTTTTGCAGACAAATTAAGTTAATGCATTCTTTACCCGCACTGAATGTGTCCCCAAACTTCTGTGACCGTACTTGTTTATGTGGATTTAGGCACGAGGCATATTTTGCTGGGCGTTTTATGGCAGTCCGTTTTTCAGCAGAGTTCTTGTTTTCAGTGTCGCGAAGATGACTATGCAAAGACATTATTTCGATGCTTTTACCACCCCCTATTTTCCGCTCATTGTACTTTGGATTGCCAGGGCACGATGCCCTTACGCTGGTGCAAAAATGTTACTTGGACCGCGCACTAAAACTTCCTTCTACAAGTTACATACAGAGACACTGCCCGTAAGGACTTGTCTTCAGAAAAAAAAGGCATTTTTGTGCCATCTGTGAACTTCCGCCCCTGTGATCTTTCTGAGTTAGTTGAACATTCCTTCATCTATTGTAAGGTCGTAATTCTGTTGTTGCAACGGGCCTTGAAAAAGCGAATTTATTTGACTTCTCATATAAAATGATACCTCACCAGAGCGCAATATGTTGATGATCTTTTTTATATCTTTTTTTTCTGATTGGACTACACAGCTTATGGAAAACTAGAATGATGGACCGGTACTGTGAATCAGTTGTTTTAAAAAATGTAATTTCTTCCAAACGCTCAGTGGTTATGGCGCTCGGCTGCTGACCCGAAAGACGTGGGTTCAATCCCGGCAGCGGCGATCACACTTCGATAGAGATGGAATTCTAGAAGCCCGTGTACTGTGCGATGTCTTTGCACGTTAAATAATTCCAGGATGTAGAAATTCCCGGAGCCCTTCACTACTGCGTCCCTCATAGCCTGAGTCCCTGTGGGACGTCAAACTCCCATAAAGCAAAGCAAAGTAAGGCATTTCTTCCAAATCCCTTTCTTCCCGTTCCTCTGAGCGAAGTGTGCGAACAGACAGACTTTACACCAGAGTGGCTCTTCCTCTTGGTGACGTACCCATTCTTCCCTCTTGTCTAGTCCTCTCTTTTTAGCTGTCCTTCGTGGCGTTGCCCAAAAGCTTTTGTAAAGATTTCTTGTAAATAGATCAAAATTTCAGTGTAATAAATACCAAGGAAAAAAAGCAGTTTTATGGCCTATTGGCTACCTGCTCGCCTCACAATCTAAGGGTCCTCGGTCCAATTTCTCACTCCTTGGGAAGAAATCTTGCTTTATTTTCTTTGCTGTAGACGTCAACGCCACTATGTTGTGTTATACCGCGTTACTCAGAGATTTCATGCCATGGCAGAGACGGACGCCGGCTTTAGTGATAATGGGGCATAAAATGCTTTCGCATTAAAAGCCAGCAAAAGATAGCGCCATAAACAACACTTGTCTGTGTTTGTGTGCGTGCGTGTGTGCGCGTGCGTGCGTGCGTGCGTGCTAGACGTTGTTGTTGTTGACCTCATAAAATGGCACGTTATCGCTCGGGTGGGCAGGCTTCCACTGTTGATAGGGGGAGCGGTGCTAATGGCCGTGCAGACCTGATAAGAACTCAGCAAGGACAGGTAGTCCCAGTATTATGAAATAAGAAAAAAATAAAAGGAACTTGTAATATAAAACCTACATTTTCAATCTCCGATGATTTTGAGAAGAAAAAGGTAGGGGAGGAGTGAAGGGAGATAGCGCAGTGAAAAAGCGGTTACTGCGCTAGAAAATGCAGACAACAGAAGTTGTTGTTGTTGTTGTTGTTGTTGTTGTTGGCCTCGTAAAACGGCCCATACCCACGAGGGGAAAAGCAGAAGTGGACGACGCTCGCAGCCCGGCAAATTTATTTACTTATTATTATTCCTTTAAAATTAACTTGCTTTAATCCTCAACTCTTTGTTTTTCTCGATTTTCATTCCAAATTCTTCAAAACCACTCAATATCTCTTATTTGTTTTCACAAATTCCTCAATTTTTTTATTTATGGGCCGCTTGACATAAACCTGAATGAATTATCCTCCTGTTAGTATCTGCACCAAACCCTGGCCAGACTTCTACCGTGGGCATTTGCCATCGCTTGGGAGGAAACAACAACAACAATCTTCTGCTTTTGTGTTCCATGTTTTCTAGAGGAAACAACAACAACAATCTTCTGCTTCTGTGTTCCATGTTTTCTAGCGCAGTAACCACGGGCACGGACAACAGAAAACGATGACAACATAAGCACTGACATCGCGCAGTAAACAGGCCTCTGGCATTTAGCCGTCGCCGAAATGCGACCGCCGTTGCCAGAATCGAACCCGCGTCTTTCGGGTCAGCAGCCGAGCGCTATAACCACTAAGCTACCGCGACGGCTGCGGTGGTAATTATTTTGTGTGCAACCGAACCTCGAGAGTGTTCACTAGCACCCCCCTCGTGCATAGCGGCGGACGTAATACGTCCTGTATTACCCCAGAAATCGAAACATTCCCCTATTCTCTTCGATATCGGTGACTGTTGATTTCCTTCATATGTATGTCTTAACGAGACGTTCATTTCTCTTTTCCTGTATGTTTAATAGATCAATTTTCGATTATATCCATATAAAACTTCCTTATGTCGGTTACTTTGCGCTTATTGATGACCTTGACAGCTCTGCCAGTCCTGTTATAACTTTCGGGTTGGAGACTTTCATGCTCTGGCGTTTCTTAATCAATTATATTTCCTCTTCTGCGATAACCTGACGGCATCCAGCCTAATTATTCTGGCGCCTACTCCTACTGCGCACTCCGTAACCATAGCTGTGAGATTATAGTTCATTACTTGAGCATTAAGGCCGTCGTCCGCAGTTACAGCCGAACATCTGTTTTTGCAGCGAGATCATGAATTCCTCTAATTTCCCTCTTACCGCTAACTCGTTGACGGGCTTCCTCCTTATTAGATTCTTCCCTTCCCGCTTCAAGTCTAGGATAATTCCAGACCTTACCATTCTGCGGTAAGTACAGCGCACCTTCCTGTCGACCTCCACAACCTGCACTACGCCAGGTTGAGCGCACAGTAAGAAATCTACTTCATTTTTAGTCTCTCCATTAGGCCTCTTTCACGTTCACTTCCTCTTCTCCGGTTTGCGGAAGGATGCATTCATGATCCGTAAATTATTTCTATCTGCTAACTCTACTAATAGCTCTCCCCTGCTACTCCTAGAGCCTATCCCATAGTCGCCTACCACCTGGTCGCCAGCCTGCTTCTCGCCTTCCTTCGCCTTGAAGTCACCCATTAGTACACTGTGCTGTGTTTTTACTTTCCTCATTGCCGATAACCCGTATACACAGGATCTTTCGACGATCTGATCATCATGGCTCGAAGCAGGGGCGTAGGACTGGTACCACCTTCGGTGTGTACCCCTTATTAGGCTTAATTACAACAACTGCAACCCTCTGGTTAATATTACAGAAATCCTCTGTTTTCAGCTATATCCTTATTGATGAGGAATCCCACATCTAGTTCTCGTCTTTACGCTAAGCCACGAGAGCGTAGTACGTGCCCGCTCTTTATCATTCTATACGCCTCACCAGTCCTCCTAACTTCACTAGGCCCTGTGACATCCTACTTAATTCTTGTTAGGTTCTCGAACAGCAATGCTCAACTAGCCTCACTGGATATGGTTCTAGCGTCAAACGCCGCAAAGTTAAGCTTCCAATGGTGGCCTGTCCGGAGCCAGATATCCTTAGCACCCTCCGCTGCTTCATAGGCTGACCGCCGCCGTGGTCAGTTGCTCCGCAGCCGCTGGGGACTGAGGACCGAGGGTTAATAAGTGTATTCACATAAGAGGTTGCGGCCAAGTACACCAGGGTGGCAAAATCCTGCTGTGATGAGGGATCACGTTGTCGCTTCTGGTCACCGATATCGTCTCAATCTATGCTTATTTATGCAATTCCATCGACACGCGCTTTTTTTTATCTGGCGTAGGATTGCGCAGCACCGGAATTCGAACTCAGGTTATATAATGCACTCGAGGCAGATGCTAAATCTCTGCGCCATCGCTGCATTCTGACAAGTCTATTCCGTGAAATATTTGTGAAGCTACGCAACAAAAGTTATCAAGCACGAGCCTTTCAGTTATGGGATGGGCTCTTCAGGACGTGAGGAAAGCGACAATATTGCTTCGCATAGCCATCTGTAAAGGCGAAATTTCCTCAAAAGCTCAGATAAGATCAGTTCCACCGAAAATTGTGCCTAAATGTTTCATTAAGAACGAAGCTGATTCTTGCAGCGTATTTGCAAGCGACAATATTGTTTCGCATAGGCATCTGTGGAGGCGAAATTTGCTCAAAAGCTCAGATAAGATCAGTTCCACCGAAAATTGTGCCTAAATGTTTCATTAAGAACGAAGCTGATTCTTGCAGCGTATTTGCAAGCGACAATATTGTTTCGCATAGACATCTGTAGAGGCGAAATTTGCTCAAAAGCTCAGATAAGATCAGTTCCGCCGAAAATTGTGCCTAAATGTTTCATTAAGAACGAAGCTGATTCTTGCAGCGTATTTGCAAGCGACAATATTGTTTCGCATAGGCATCTGTAGAGGCGAAATTTGCTCAAAAGCTCAGATAAGATCAGTTCCACCAAAAATTGTGCCTAAATGTTTCATTAAGAACGAAGCTGATTCTTGCAGCGTATTTGCAAGCGACAATATTGTTTCGCATAGGCATCTGTAGAGGCGAAATTTGCTCAAAAGCTCAGATAAGATCAGTTCCGCCGAAAATTGTGCCTAAATGTTTCATTAAGAACGAAGCTGATTCTTGCAGCGTATTTGCAAGCGACAATATTGTTTCGCATAGGCATCTGTAGAGGCGAAATTTGCTCAAAAGCTCAGATAAGATCAGTTCCACCGAAAATTGTACCTAAATGTTTCATTAAGAACGAAGCTGATTCTTGCAGCGTATTTGCAAGCGACAATATTGTTTCGCATAGGCATCTGCAGAGGCGAAATTTGCTCAAAAGCTCAGATAAGATCAGTTCCACCGAAAATTGTTGCTAAATGTTTCATTAAGAACGAAGCTGATTCTTGCAGCGTATTTGCAAGCGACAATATTGTTTCGCATAGGCGTCTGTAGAGGCGAAATTTGCTCAAAAGCTCAGATAAGATCAGTTCCACCAAAAATTGTGCCTGAATGTTTCATTAAGAACGAAGCTGACTCTTCCAGCGTATTTGCAAGCGACAATATTGTTTCGCATAGCCATCTGTAAAGGCGAAATTTGCTCAGAAGCTCAGATAAGATCAGTTCCAACGAAAATTGTGCCTGAATGTTTCATTAAGAACGAAGCTGATTCTTCCAGCGTATTTGCAAGCGACAATATTGTTTCGCATAACCATCTGTAGAGGCGAAATTTGCTCAAAAGCTCAGATATATGTGTGGGTGTTTAATAAATGCATGACAATTACTTTTTTCTCTGAATGTCTCTTGTGGATCAAGAAAAAATTCAAGGACTCAGTGCCCCAAGTATGCATGGACCAATTCGCGGACACCTGCGGCGTCAATGTTCCGGAGCACAGCAGAGTCCTTTGCATCGACACCGAGGGAGACTACTAGATATCCAGCAACATACTATTATGTGCATAAATCCACCAAAAAATAAACCGTGTGAAATTGAGCGCTGTTAGTGAAATAACGTAGCCGCCACTTTATGTGAGTAACTTGAAAAGACGATGAATTCAGGGATGTACAAAATGTCCTAAGAAAATTCAGAGGGGCGCTTTGTGGACCTAAAGTGCGGTGAGGCGAAAGCCTTTAGTGCGGTTTTGCTGCTTGTGTCACTCATGTGCAGTTAAGATGTGAATTATGTACACAATTGTTTGTGGATCTTAGATGCTGGATACACTGGAGGGCGTTTGGGAGGGATCTGTCTGATTAGACGCCTTTCTGCAAACCCTCTCCAGCGTCCTAGAGAAGGAGAACTACATATGCGTTGGTAGGAAGTAGCGTAGTCGTTACCGCACACGGCTGCGGAACGGAAGGATGGCGGCTCGAATCCAATCGTGCACAAAATTTCTTTATTGGGGTGGTGGTCGAGCATAGGTTGAGCAGGAGGAAAATATGTCGACGGCGTTAAAGGTAGAAACGGAGCAGAAGGTTCTTGGCGAGGTTTTCTGACGGCTTCTGCGTAGGTAAGCGGCACTACAACGGGCGGCTGGGAGCAAACCGATGCTAGTGCCTCGCACACTTGATTCCGGATCACGTGCTAGATTGTCGGAGCATGGTTATATGGGCTCGGGACAGCGGGAGGTAGCCACAGCTGCCGGGCAAAACGCTCACGGACAAACTGCTTTCTCTGGAACAGAGGCGAGCCGTCCTTTGTCGTCATGGCGAGGCTAGTGCTTCCGGCTGCGCCGAGGA